>NC_092090.1:92155638-92455638 GCF_045679555.1 Salvelinus alpinus
TAGACAGCCTGCATAGAGATAGGCGATCTGTAATAGTGATAGACAGCCTGCATAGAGATAGGCGATCTGTAACAGTGATAGACAGCCTGCATAGAGATGGGGGATCTGTAATAGTGATAGACAGCCTGCATAGAGATAGGCGATCTGTAATAGTGATAGACAGCCTGCATAGAGATAGGGGATCTGTAATAGTGATAGACAGCCTGCATAGAGATAGGGGATCTGTAATAGTGATAGACAGCCTGCATAGAGATAGGCGATCTGTAATAGGACTCAAGGGCACTTTTCATTCACCGTCACTTAATACATGTTTAGACGCTAAATCTAGGTCTACATTTTTTATTTATTTATTTTATTTCACCTTTATTTAACCAGGTAGGCTAGTTGAGAAAAAGTTCTCATTTGCAACAGCGACCTGGCCAAGATAAAGCATAGCAGTTTGACACAAACAACAACACAGCTACACACAATACCCCAAAATGACAGAATTAGGATTTTTTTGCAAATGTATTAAACATAAAAAGCAGAAATACCTTATTTACATAAGTATTCAGACCCTTTGCTATAAGACTCGAAATTGAGCTCAGGTGCATCCTGTTTCCATTGATCATCCTTGAGATGTTTCTACAACTTGATGGGAGTCCAGCTGTGGTAAATTCAATTGATTTGGACATGATTTGGAAAGGTACACAAGTGTCTTCATAAGATCCCACAGTTGAAGTGCTTGTCAGAGCAAAAACCAAGCCATGAGGTCGAAGGAATTGTCCATAGAGCTCTGAGACAGGATTGTGTCAAGGCACAGATCTGGGGAAGGTTACCAAAAAAAATCTGCAGCATTGAAGGTCCAAGAACACAGTGGCCTCCATCATTCTTAAATGGAAGAAATTTGGAACCACCAAGACTCTTCCTAGAGCTGGCCGCCCGGCAAAACTGAGCAATTGGGGGAGAAGAGACTTGGTCAGGAAGGTGACCAAGAACTCGATGGTACCTCTGACAGAGCTCCAGAGTTCCTCTGTGGAGATGGGAGAACCTTCCAGAAAGACAACCATCTTCGCAGCACTCCACCAATCAGGCCTTTATGGTAGTGGCCAGACGGAAGCCACTGGGAGACTCCTGCTGCAGAAGGCGCAGGACCTCAGACTGGGGCCAAGGTTCACCTTCCAACAGGACAACGACCCTAAGCAAACAGCCAAGACAACACAGGAGTGGCTTCGGAACAAGTCTCTGAATGTCCTTGAGCCTAGCCAGAGCTCTGAAGAGAGCTGTCCGGCAGCTTCATTAAATAGTATCCGCAAAACACCAGTCTCAACGCCAACAGTGAAGAGGCGACTACGGGATGCTGGCCTTCTAGGCAGTGTCTGTGTTCTTTTGCCCATCTTAATCTTTTCTTTTTATTGGCCACTATGGCATTTTCTTTGCAACTCTGCCTAGAAGACCAGCATCCCGAAGAAAATGCCATATCTCAGACTGGCCAATAAAAAGAAAAGATTAAGATGGGCAAAAGAACACAGACACTGCCTAGAAGGCCAGCATCCCGTAGTCGCCTCTTCACTGTTGACGTTGTGACGGTGTTTTGCGGATACTATTTAATGAAGCTGCCAGTTGAGGACTTGTGAGGCGTCTGTTTCTCAAACTAGACACTAATGTACTTGTCCTCTTGCTCAGTTGTGCACCGGGGCCTCCCACTCTTTCTATTCTGGTTAGAGCCAGTTTGCGCTGTTCTGTGAAGGGAGTAGTACACAGCGTTGAATGACATCATCAGTTTCTTGGCAATTTCTCGCATGGAATAGCCTACATTTCTCAGAACAAGAATAGACTAACGAGTTTCAGAAGAAAGTTCTTTGTTTCTAGCCATTTTGAGCCTGTAATCAAACCCACAAGTACTGATGCTCCAGATACTCAACTAGTCTAAAAGCCAGTTTTATTGCTTCTTTAATCAGAACAACAGTTTTCAGCTGTGCTAACATAATTAACTTAAAAATTGGGTTTTCTAATTTTCAATTAACCTTTTAAAATTATAAACTTGGACTAGCTAACAATGTGCCATTGGAACACAGGAGTGATGGTTGCTGATAATGGGCCTATGTACGCCTATGTAGATATTCCATTTAAAAAATCTGCCGTTTCCAGCTACAATAGTAATTTACAACATTAACAATGTCTACACTGTATTTCTGATCAATTTCATGTTATGTCAATGGACAAAAAAATTGCTTTTCTTTCAAAAACAAGGACATTTCTAAGTGACCCCAAGCTTTTGAGCGGCAGTGTAGATGTGCAGCGATGCTCTCCATCCAACCTGATAGAGCTTGAGAGGATCTACAGAGAAGAAAAGGAGAAACTCCCCAAATACAGGTGTGCCAAGCTTGTAGCGTCATACCCAAGAAGACACTAGGCTGTAATCACTGCCAAAAGTGCTTCAACAAAGTACTGAGTAAAGAGTCTGAATACTTATGTAAATGTAATTTCAGTTTTTATTTTTAATACATTTGCAAAAACTTCAAAAAAAAACTATTTTTGTTTTGTCATTATGGGGTATTGTGCATAGATTGATGAGGGGAAAATGATTTCATCAATTTTAGAATAAGGCTGTAACGTAACAAAATGTGGAAAAAGTGAAGGGGTCTGAATAATTTCCAAATGCACTGTATAAACAAAAGTCTATGGACACACCTTCAAATTTGTGGATTTGGTTATTTCAGCCACACCCGTTGCTGACATTTATATAAAAAAATGTGCATAGGGAGTAGAATGGCCCGTACTGAAGAGTTCAGAGACTTTCAACGTGGCACCGTCATAGGATGCCACCTTTCCAACAAGTGAATGTCAAATTTCTGCCCTGCTAGAGCTGCCCAGGTCAACTTTAAGTACTGTTATTGTGAAGTGGAAACTACTAGAAGCAACAAAGGCTCAGCTGCAAAGTGGTAGTCCACATAAGCAGTCCACATAAGCTCACAGAACGGGACCACCGAGACGATTCTGTGCTTCCAACTTTGTGGCAACAGGTTGGGGACAGCCTAGATTAATCGGTCGAATCTCTAATCAGTGCCCGACCTCACTAATGCTCGTGGCTGAATGGAAGCAAGTCCCTGCAGCAATGTTCCAACATCTAGTGGAAAGCCTTCCCAGAAGAGTGGAGGTTGTTATAGCAGCAGCAAAGGGGGGGACCAACTCCATTTTAATGCCCATTATTTTTTAAATTAGTTGTTTGACAAGCAGGTGTGCACATACGTAAGGTTATTTAGTGTAGCTAGAGTTGAGGTGAACATCAAGGCCTACTTACCTGTTCTAGAATGAAGGCAGTTGTATCCAGCACCAGACTGAGATTCTGCTTGTCCAATGACAAAGCACTCTGCAGTTTCTGTTCTTCCTCCTCACTGAACGTGCGCTCTTCCTGAGGGACACAATTAACTTCATCATTCTTTGTAAACACATGTACTGGAAAAATTGATTCAAGTGGGCTGCAGTAGTATCATGACTAAGGCCTGATGTTTGACGGCACTAGAAACACCAGTGCCACTTGCACTATTCTATAAAACCCAAGTGAGGCTTAGCATGCATGATACAGAGTTTGTGTAGCCTGGGTGCCAGTGTGTGTCTTCTTTCTCACCAACTAAACCGTCATGAATTGTCAGGCTGAACAATGACAGCAATGGAGTTAGCAAGAGAGACCAGGCAAGAGTATTCTGGAACATATGTCTATGTTATGCCAATTATACGTCACCTGACTTGCTCTCTCGAGACACCTACCTTCAGGTGAAGTTTCTGCAGAATTCGTGAAAGTAGTCTGGAGAATTTATTCAGTTCAATTGTGTTGATGGAAGTTACTGCTTCTTTTATGCTGTGGATTGAATAACAACGTCAGATTGTGTGGAGCACAATTAGCTAACTAACGTCAGCTAACAGACATGGATGGAACTGCTCTCGTGAATGAATGAGTAGGACTAGCCTAAAAATTCCGACCTTACGCTCGTACTGTATAGTTCCATCTCCCCTTAAGAAATTAACGAAAGTCTGATTCTCATGGCTGTAACATGCCCTCTATTTCTCATGTAAATATTGCTATAGAGTGAGACCCTCATACAATTTCATAAAGATTGACTAGCAAGATGACTTTTTGACTTATATTTATCTAGCTATCTTATTAGCTTGCTAGCTAGCAGGGCTAGCTTAACGTTTCAGTTAGAAAACATGTTACCTTGAAGTAGAATAAACGTTAACTAAATGCCTACCTTTGTGTTTCTGTGATTATGGCAGCCATCACGGTCTTCTGTATGTTGAACAAATATATTATTCGTTTAAATCTGTCACTACAAAATGCAACAGCAGGAATCCTTATTTTCTCTTCCTGTTATGAAACGCTGCATTCGCGACCATTTACATTGCGCACTCAGCGCGTTCATTTTCTAAACCACTTTATTACACACAAATACCAAATCAATTTAATATTACATTGTAATCTATGCTGTTATAATTAACAATAAGGTATATATTACTGGTTTGCTTACGAACTGACAATTACATAAAAATAAAAATAATTCTGCATAAAAGCAGCGCAACACTTGGCCTAAAGCAGTCACGTGCTGTCATACGAACTCCATAATGGCCGAAATGCACATACTGTCGTATATTTGTGCATGACTTTGTTCCAAATCGCAGAAAATTGTGAATCAATTATCTATCAATGGCATTGTAGTTTAGTCAAGTACTGGCCACTAATATACTTTATGATGCCGTATAGCTTTATCTAGTAGAATGGCGCATCAATCACTTCAAAATATAATCATGGGTTCAAATAAAATGTTATGTCACATGCGCCGAATACAACAGGTGTTGTCGGTAGTCCTTAACTAACAATGCAGCTCAAGAAACAGTTTACTTTAGTTTTTACTAAAGTAAAAAAAATATATAAAAAGTTACACAAAATAATAACGAGGCTATATAAAGGGGGTACTGGTACCGAGTCAATGCGCTGCAGTACCGCTTGCTGTGCGATAGCAAAGAGAATAGTCTATGACTTGATGACTGGAGTCTTTGACAATGTCATTAAATAAGATGTTACCTACTTAGATCAAACTGTGGTCCAACTAGCTCTTCTTTCAGACAAACATACTTAACTGCGCTATTATATTATTGAATACAATGAAAACTTTAACTGCCAACACAAATTCCAAATAGGCAAAAAATGATTCAATAGTTTATTAAGTTGCAAAAAACAAAAAACACATGCACTGATTAAATCAAGAGAAACATTTTTGACAAGACAAGATCATTTGTTTAAACCATTGTGTATACAGGTAAGACAAAGAAATACAATTTCAGCATATATCGTCATATCAATGGAGGCTGGTGAGGGGAGGACAGCTCATAATTGCTGGAACGGAGTGAATGGAATACCATTCCACATATTCCGCTACAGCCATTACCACAAGCCCGTCCTTCCTAATTAAGATGCCTCCAACCTCCTGTGCATCATATACTGTATATAAGAATATTCTGTTAAGTATTTTTTACACAAACCACTACTAAAGTATGAATGTCCAATACTGTAGCAGCCACGACATAAGGGCACACCTCCAGTGAGGGTCGAGGAATGGAATAAATAAATACTTCATTTTCTCAAACAGAACAAAGCCACAACGACATTCATTTAAAACCGGGGAGAAAAATAAAAAAAAGTTAACGCCAAAGAAATTCACACAGTACCTTCATGCTCTTTGAGAAAAGTTGGTATTTGTTCGGATTTTGGTTAAACAATTGCATGGTAAACATTGGTTGACTTCTGCACGGTGGGTCTTGCCAGCTATTTGAAGGAGGGTAAGTTTGGCACTTTTATGCTGATGTCTCCAATGTTGATGTTTCTGGGCATTTCGGGGAGGTTCATGTTCTTTACGGCTGACACTGCGCGAGCAGGGGCTCCTGCAATACCAGCCTAGATACAAAACATAAATATAACAGAGTTAAGAGTACCTAGAAACACTTACACCACTCGACCCTCACAATGGACAGGGACACACAACCGCACAGGACGAAACATACAGCACCACAGACACCAGACAAAATGCAAAGCATCAACTATTAAAAACAGACCATGTGCAAATGTACATTCAAATGCCTAGCTTCATATGCACAAGCAATATTTGGTTCATTTATGATTTACATAACAACCAGGGCCAATTATGACTCAACTATGAGAACATAGTGCTACGTTCATTGATCTTAAAATATTAAATTTACTTTTAAAAAGACAGAGGCAGCATTGCTTGAAAAGTGAACCAACCAAATTCTTAAAGACTGATAAGGATACAAATGCAAGGAGAGAATTGGGTAAAGCAGAAAAAAATGGATTTTGATATGAGGAGGAAATGATAGAATGTTTATAGAATTTAGAAAACATAAATTGGGCATGTGACTGAAGTGAAATGTCTTATATAGGCTATGTGTCTTGGGAAACTAACTAGAGCAATATCAGATGGCCTAATGTAAATCACTCTACACTAATATTTACTGCTTACTCACATCTGTATGTGAGGGGGACCGAGTGGCGCAGCGGTCTAAGGCACTGCATCACTACAGACCCGGGTTCGATCCAATCACAACTGGCTATGATCGGGAGTCCCATATGGCGGCGCAAAATTGGCCCAGCGCCATCAGAGTTAAGGGAGGGTTTGGCCGGGGTAGGCCGTCATTGTAAATAATAATTTGCTCTTAACTGACTTGCCTAGTTAATTAAAGGTTGAATAAATAAAAACAAATCTGTGTGAACATTTCTTACAGCTTAAATATTTCTCAGTGAAATATAACACCATTATGAGAATTCATAATAGTTTCGTAGACCTTTTTATGACCATTCCTGAAGTACAACAAACCGACTGTTTTACCAGTTAGAACATTTAGCAACTTTTTCAAGGATATACTGTAATATATTACAATTTTAACAACTCAGAAGGGAACTCTTCACACGGTAAGGTAAGGACTTAATAGTTGGTAACGTGAGTGACTATGTTCAATCTAGGCTAATGTTTGATTATTTTAAAAAGTACATTGAATAGCTGTCGCTTGCATCTTCTATGTTGAGAGTTATTTCCACGGCATTACCCAATGACATGAACCATGTGGGGAATTGTTGTAATACTGTGACACAGCAGGGTGTCTACTCTACGGTATACTGAGAAACACTAAAGCAGTGAATTTCAAAGCATTGTTCAATAGAAAATTATATAAAAGTTTATCTAATATAATTTGAGATACAAAACTAAATTGGTTGAAATGTCAATAGCAAAATAAGTAATGGACATTTGCTATGAATAACATTTCTTGATCCCTAGATTGAGGGATTGCTTTTAAAAATCACAGCTGTTCTTCCACAGCATCTTCAACAGTCAGACCCAAACATTTAAATTCAATCAGCTTCTAGCTACTAGGCTACACTTTCTAGTTGTGAAAATGAGTAGAACTAGGCATCTCTTTTCAAATACCATAGGACCGGTTACAAATATTAAATCAGTAGCATTCACTAAATGTTTAAACCAGTTGTTTAGCCATTTCTAAAATTATTTTCCAATGGTTTTGTTCTGAGCAGAACCCTTCGTTCTGTTCCAATGTTCCCGACCAACAAAATAAAGAATTATACATACGGAGGAGCGGCATCTATAGAGGAATTTTGAATGTCTTTGAATTTCAGAGTTGGCTTAACGTTGGACCAGAGATGCTAGATCACTAACAAGCTTCTGTGTGCAGAGCGGCACCAAAATTAAAAACACATCTTACCTTTTTGTGGTTAATAAATCCAATGTGAAATGTGATAACTATAGTATCCCAAACCAGCAATGAAAAAGTAAATCCATTCTTCTCTAATAAGAAATGTCTCTCCCTATGTTCTGAATCACACTTGTAACATCAGTAGGCTATTGCTATGCTTCGGAGGCGGAGGGGCAGGTAGCCTACACACGCACTGGCAAAGATGTTCAGCTGGCAGGCAGACGCTGGAAGAAGTTTCAGATTGACAGAGGGAGGACTTTGCATAGGCGCTTTGCTGGGTTTTTGTGGGAGATTTTTTTCTTGTTGCCCGGAACTTAAAATAATAGTATTAACCGGTTCCAATGCTTTTAAAATAACAGTTCGGTTCCGGAACAGTATAGCTCACTTTCCTTCCAGGTTCCAGTTCTGTTCCCTGAACCAGTTATAACCCTTGACATACACAGAATTCTAATTTCATCCTCTGTAATTAAAAACACAAGGTCAGTTTAAGTGTCCTTCATAAATTTTGCTGCCCTCAAGTTGAGTGACAATACAGAGTAGCTACTGTCCTCAATGAGAACAACCCTGGGTTTTTACTGACCTTGGCAGCCAGTCAACTAAATTATACTGTATAGCCTACACTGTATGTAACAACTCAAGGGAGACAAATTAGACTTGCTCCTTGCCAGTTGCCCAAAGGCCTAGGTTTCTGGTCTAGTACTCAGTCACACATAGCTATGTTAAGAATCACACCATACTAAAACTACGTTCCATAGGTTTCCCCAAACAGGCATTACTACGGTGTCAGCACTGAGCTGTGACTGCCTGGAAAACCAAATGACTGGCTTGGGATATGGTCTGTTGATTAATAAACACTGATGACACACACCAGGGGGGGGGGGGGACGACGACACATTTCATGTATGTAAACAGTGGTTTACACGTGTCATAAAAGCAGTCTGATGAGAGTTATAGGGCAGCAAAGCAGAGCGTGGTGACAACGACCCGTAGAGATAAACATGCTGTGTTGTACTTGGCTAGCTATGAGCCTAGCGAGATGTGGCTTGAAATTTTCAGCACCTGCGAAATTGAGACGAGACCTCTGTTACAGACACAAACACCGAGCCAGACCAGACATGTGAACAGTATAATTGCACCTCTTAGAGCCTCACCACATGAGGTCGGTGGCACCTTAATTGGGGAGGACTGGCTCGTGGTAATGGCTGGAGCGGAAGGAGTGTAATGGTATCAAATACATCAAAACACATGGTTTCCAGGTGTTTGATGCCATTCCATTTGCTCTGTTACAGACATTATTAGGAGCCGTCCTTCCCTCAGCAGCCTCCACTGCTCTTCTTACTTACTATACTTTTGGTAAAAGTACCGTCGGCTACACGTATTACTCAAATGTAAACTTGCATACTTGCCACGTCTCTCGCGCTACATCTGGAGGTGACAGTTGCCACCCTTGAAGCAGGTGTAAACAGAATGGTCTCATTGAGCCAACACTCCCAAAGTATAAATGGTAATAGCGGAGCAATGTTTTTGAAACAGCTGAAATGTATTATTCCTAATATTTGAGACTTGTTTTATTGAGTTACCTGAAATTGCAGTAACAGCCTGTACCATTCAGAATTTTTTGTGCAGTAGCTGCTGGCTGCACTGAGCCACGTAAAGCTATGGAAGTAGCTGCTGGCTGCACTGAGCCACGTAAAGCTATGGAAGTAGCTGCTGGCTGCACTGAGCCACGTAAAGCTATGGAAGTAGCTGCTGGCTGCACTGAGCCACGTAAAGCTATGGAAGTAGCTGCTGGCTGCACTGAGCCACGTAAAGCTATGGAAGTAGCTGCTGGCTGCACTGAGCCACGTAAAGCTATGGAAGTAGCTGCTGGCTGCACTGAGCCACGTAAAGCTATGGAAGTAGCTGCTGGCTGCACTGAGCCACGTAAAGCTATGGAAGTAGCTGCTGGCTGCACTGAGCCACGTAAAGCTATGGAAGTAGCTGCTGGCTGCACTGAGCCACGTAAAGCTATGGAAGTAGCTGCTGGCTGCACTGAGCCACGTAAAGCTATGGAAGTAGCTGCTGGCTGCACTGAGCCACGTAAAGCTATGGAAGCAAAATGTAGATCATACGAATAGGAGATGTTTTTTCACTTGTAACCCTGTGTGGTGATTACAGAGCTGGCACCACATGTGGGGGGGGGGGGATTATTTTTCTAGGGCATTTTCCTGATCTGGTAGTAGGCTAAACAACTCCAGACCCTAGTTGTAGTGTATGACATAGTAATAAATCAGCTGTAAAAACATTTTTTATTATATGGATCCGTTTATTTTTTGATTCAGGCAAAATAAAAATAAATAAACTATGGCAGGTATAGCTGACAAACAGTTCTGTATGGCTAAGCCTAGTCTGCCCAATATTAAGTCCCTGTTATCCTAAAAACTATTTACTGTCACCATACATGGAAGTTTCAAATGATAATTGAAACATGTTAAGCAATTTCCTTAATAGTAGCTAAGCAATATGGGGTTTCATTACTCTCTTTAAGTAACAGTGATAAATTGTTGGGTCTGCTCTAAAATATTTTGATGTTAGTGACGTCGTTTTGCTATTAAGTGGTCGGCCCATGGAGAACTAGGTATAGTGTAAATTTGGGAGGTTACAGTACTTGGTTGGAAATTTAGCAGTACCTGTGTCTACCTGTCCTGTCTGGGAGACTGAAAGATAAACGTCTGTAAAGAGAGAAGAATGGAAAGAACTAGAAAGCGTCAGGGAAAAAGAGGAATGAGGAATGTTGTTAAAGCAGATCAAAGTAATTACAGTTTATATATACACTGAACAACAATATAAACAGCATGTAAAGTGTTGGTGCCATGTTTCATGAGCAGAAATAAAATATCCCAGAAATGTTTCAAAAGCACAAAAAGCTTATTGAGCTCAGATTTTGTGCACAAATTTGTTTATATCCCTGTTAGTGAGTATTTCTCCTTTGCCAACCTAATCTATCCACCTGACAGGTGTGGCATATCAAGAAGCTGATTGAACAGCATGATCATTACACAGGTGCACCTTGTGCTGGAGACAATAAAAGGCCACTCTAAAATGTGCAGTTTTGTCACACAACACAATGCCACAGATGTCTTTGATGGAGCGTGATATTCGCATGCTGACTGCAGGAATGTCCACCAGAGCTGTTGCCACAGAATAGAATGTTCATTTCTCTATCATAAACCGGCTACAACGTTGTTTTAGAGAATTTGGCAGTACGTCCAAACGGCCTCACAACCGCAGACCATGTGTAACCACACCAGCCCAGGACCTCCATACCCGGCTTCTTCACCTGCAGGATCGTCTGAGACCAGCCACCCGGACAGCTGATGAAGCTGAGGAGTATTTTTGTCTGTAATAAAACCCTTGTGTGGGGAAAGACTCATTCGGATTGGCTGGGCCTGGCACCCAAGTGGGTGGGCCTATACCCTCCCAGGACCACCCATGGCTGCTCCCCTGCCCAGTCATGTGAAATCCATAGATTATGGCCTAATGAAATTATTTCAATTGACTGATTTCCTTATATGAACTGTAACTCCGTAAAATCTTTGAAATTGTTGTGTTTATATTTTTGTTCAGTATAAATAGAAAGTGATAAGACCTACCGTAGACCACATTCATAGACACTGACCTGAGAGGCCTCAACATCTCCAAAGTCAAAGAAACAGTTAGAGTTTTACATTGAGCTGGTTGAGCATGTGAAAGTGAACTAAATCCAGCCTATCATTCTAAACCAATTTGTATTGACATTCTTTTTTTTTTTACATACTGCTTGGAATTTATTTAGTTTACATCATTCTTATGACTCAGAATTAGCATTGGTGTTGAAGTTTGAATGATTATGAGGAACACTGTGGTCTAGGGTAGGTCCAAGAAGGAAAAGACAGAGCACATCTGTTTGTTGAACAGTCAAAGACTCGGCTTACATGTCAATAATGATTCCATTTGCTCAACCACAAAATACGGCCTAAAGTTGTTACCAAAGCATTGTTTTCATTGTTAAACACAGCCACACTGCTACAGTGAGGTAAAACGTCTGTAGATGTTTGAAACAAAAAGAACTTAACAGCAAGTTACACATCCATGGGACTTCAGAGTTTCACCATGTAACCTTATATTGTGTAGTAGCACTACATTGCAATAACAGCCAAGCAAACGTAACCTAACAAAATATCTCCTTCAAAGAACTTACTGATAAACATTTGTGGCTTTTAAATATTTCGCTTCATATTCATTTATTTAACTAGAGAACTTTGTGTCTGTGTCAATTTAAAATACCTCTTGTCTAAGTCATAATGGCATTGTTCTGCCATTGGCAAATGGTAATGATTCCATGAAATTGTCTCTGGCTGTAACAATCTGTTTTCATGAATGGTGAAATGTAAAGACTATATTCAAAGAGATCTGCAAATTAATTAGGAAAAAAGTGACAACAGCTGCATGAGAACAAAGCAATATCTAGGCTTTAACATCGTGGACAACTCACCAACAAGATATCACAGATGTTAAACAAGCTCAGCTCAGGACAACTTTAACATCAGAATGACCACAACTAACCATTCAGGTCATCCAAACACTACCACCCCCTCCACATTTAAGCAAAATACACCAACAGGACATTTCCAGTCTGTAGAGTGGGATGAGCAATGTATCTCATGAGGGTGTGTGATTATTGAGGATCAAGATTACGCAGATGCATTGGAAAATGTGTACATTCGGTAGAAGAGACAGTGTTTTATGATGATGATGATTATATCTTTGGGAGTAGGTTGGAAGAGAATGGCATTCTATGTGGTGCAGCAGTGCAGCAGTGGAACGCCAGAGAGCACAAATACTTATCAGGAGCATCACAAGAAGGACATGCAGGGTCCAGCATACACGCATGCCTGCACGTACCCGGAGTATAGGAAGTCCTAGAGAAGTACTCTTACCTCCGATTTCTCCATTTTGTTTTGGGCGTCCACCTGTATGATGATCTCATTCATGTTGGTCTCCAGCACCATCCCCCCCATCACCATCTCTGCCAGTATATTGTGGACCTACAGGTTCAATAGAAGATGATCTATTAACAGGTTATTCTCTGACTGAGAAAACATTCCATTTCTGTGACCCAAATATGTTTTTCTGGAGGGGGGTGGACTTTTTCTGTGTGCCTTTCACAGATTTGGAACCTACAGGATCTATTTCAAAGAGGATTTTTTTTCTTAGACAATTAAAATACATAATTATTATTGTTTGATATTGAAGAGGCTAAACAAATGTGAACAGGAGACGTACAACCCTTGAAAACAGATGACCTGATGAGAGATATACACATGCAACCTTATCTCATGTAAAAACATTCGATATGCAAACATAAAATCACACCAAGTCTCATTTATAATTTGTTTGTTTTATGTAGATTGCTTCATTTCCTCAAGGCAGATAGGTTGCTTTGGTCATTAACAATGTTCCTGCATACACCAATGGCATAGCCCTGGGTCTGGGTTTTCCCAGACTAGGTTATAGATTACTGCTGTCACAATTATCTTGCTTTCTTTTTGCTCATATTACCCTGTGTACACATGAATATCAATGGCATCTTTCTGTGTGAAATGAGGCAACCTGTGCAGGAAGTAACGCAATATCCTGCTTTGCCGCAACAGACTTGGCTAGATATGACGAGCCAGCAGGACCGAGCGTTATCACAGGGGTGATAAATTCACCTAGACAGTCTTATAGTAAATTAATTACACAGTGGCACAGTCAGTGTCTATGGGGAGTCACACATTCACTGTGAACATTTAACTGTCTCTGATATAGGACATATTACAATGAACAGCGTATTGCTAGGATATGGTTGATACAATACTTTGTACCTTGTCCACGTGGAAAATTAAGTCAAGTTCACAGACATTCTCGAAGCATTTGTCCAGTGTTTCCACAAACACCTGTGGAGAGACAATTACATTCACTGAACAGTAATAATCTACCGAGTTAGGTTGGCCATTGTTTCACTCCATCAATGACACGTCCACCAACAACAAGCCAGTCTAAGATGGTGGTACCAAATGTTCATAGTTCGACAACAAAAAACGATCCCCCCAAGACTTGAGAAACGTTACCTGGATAAGGTCTAGGATGCCAAGCTCGCTCTCAGAGGAATCGACGCAGAATACAAAGTAGAGCGTGGCATAGTGTCTGTAGATGAGCCTGTTCTCAGATCCACCAATCAACCTGACGACACAAAAACAAAACGAGGGGACAGTCGAAAAGTTCTCTGAATGGGGTGTATTCATTAGTGCAAACAATAGCAACGGACAACATTAAGGAAAACTAGTGTTTCTTATTGGAAATATTAAAGTAGGTCCCTCCCCATTTGGCGTGTAGTAAATACACCCCAGTTGGTGTGCGTTTGTCTACGATCTGTGAACACTGGCAAACATGTGGAAGTGAAGCAAGGTTGGTTAATAAATAGCTTGTACATCGGAACAGTCAACACCACATGGGACAGTCACATGGCACCAATAAATACATGGGATAGTTGTCAGCACAATGATCCTTAATGAAACACCAGTCAGTGTGATGTTTATTACGCAATACTAGGGTTGCAAAGGGTCGGAAACTTTCCGGTAAATTTCCGACATTTTCCCGGAAACTTTCCATGGGAAGTTAAGCCCTGGAATTTGGGGAATTTTGCTTAAATTCATTTTTAAAAAGTTAAGTGAACCTTTTTTTGTGGGATACACATAAGGCAATTCTAGGTCTTGTGGCATATTTTGGTTAAACTATCCCCAATTCAATGGAGTTGCAACCCTCTCTCTGCATGCACAGTGCATTCTTCCATCACATGTAAAGCTGATTCTCAAGATCTTGCACACTAATGAGATGCTATTGAGCCCACAGGTAGCCTAGTGGTTAGAGGTTGGGCCAGTAACCAAAAGGTTGCTAGATCGGATCCCCGAGCTGACAAGATAAAAATCTGTCCTTTTGCCCCTGAACAAGGCACTGTTCCTAAGCCGTCATTGTAAATAAGAATTTGTTCTTAACTGACCTGCCTAGATAATAAGTTAAAAAAATATTTAAATAAAAATTGACAGTCTCCTGGAGGGGAAGGAGTCTCTCCAAGAAATGGTCATATCACAGTCTGCCGATATGGACAGCCCCATCAAGAGGATCCTCCAAGATTATGTATTTTGGGAGAGAATGGTAAGCAGCCTGAAACCGATAGCAGTAGCCATTGCACGGATTGAGGGAGACAATGCCATCCTGTCTGATGTTCAGACTCTGCTTGCAGATGTAAGAGAAGAAGTCCGTACTGCCCTGCCCACTTCACTGTTGCTCCAAGCAGTGGAAACTGCAGTTCTGAAATGCATCAAAAAGCATGAAGACTTCTGCCTGAAGCCTATACACAATGCAGCGTACATGTTGGACCCCAAGTATGCTGGCATCATGTCTGGTGCAGAGATCAACAAGGCCTATGGTGTCTTCACTACCGTGTCTCGCCACCTTGGCCTGGATGAGGTTCTTGGTGAAAAATTGGTGGCCATCCAAGCAAATTTGATAACGAGCCATCCTCAACAAGGTTGGAAAGTGACAGTGAAGATGAGGCCTCAGAGTCTGATGTTCAAGAGGTGGACATTGAGGAGGTCCAGGGAGAAGACATGGAAGCCTGAGAGGAAGACAACCAAAGCTCTAGTTTCTAGACTATCATTTTACAGATGTATGTTAAACGTTTCTGGGAGATGCGATGGATCATTCAATATTCCCTTTTGTTGTTCAGTGAAATCATCCCATGTGAAGAGTCAACTCATTCAATTAAAGTTCAATTTGTAACTAAATAGTTATTTTTTTTGTTTGTTCTATTGGAAGTATTTACTCATTTGCAATTATGTCTACTTATGATAAGGTAAAAGGTTTCTGTTTCTGTCTCCATATGATATGGTAAATATATCCAATGCAAAAAACATCTACATTTAAATGGTATTAATAATAATTTGCATATATTTCCGTTAATTCCCATATATTCCCACGGAAGGTTTCCACATCTGAATATAACCCAAAATGTGCAACCCTACTCAATACACACATTCAATGACATGACACACAGCCAAACATGTTGGTTTTATGAACAAGTAACTGGGTCAGGAGCAGCATTCACAATACACCATTTGAATATCCAGACGTCCAACAGATTGACAGGGCCCAGTGGCTAGTGCAGGTTAAAGAAAAATGCCAACAAAAAACTATCCTTTGATATTTATTTCATTAGTACATTATTGATATAGTCCCAAAATGTTTTGCATGTCAGCAATCAAGTTTTCAAGATATGTAACTTTCAAAATACAGAAATATGGCCCGTATGATTATGTATTTTGCGGATTTCTGTATTTTGAGCATTACATATGTTGAAAACTTGATTGCTGACAGGCAAAACATTTTGGGACTATATCAATAATGGACTAATGAAACATAGCAATGAATAGTTTTTGGGTGGCATTTTCCTTTAACCTGCACTAGCCACTTGGCCCTGTCAATCTGTTGGACAAAAACAATCTGGCCCGTTTGATGCATTTAGCAGCATATGATGCAACATTCATTATTATATCAGCAATGGACTAATGAAACAAATATCAAAAGGATAGTTTTGGGGTGGAGTTTTCCTTTAAGTCCAGGCCAAGGACAGAAGCCTTGACCAATCTTTGTAAGGCCTGATAAAAGCATGTTGACCTGAGTCTGTGTAGAAGGTCAAGCTGCTCGAGCAACATCGTATTTGTTGATGAGACTAAACTGTAGCAACAATCATATACCAGAGATCCCAGGGGTGTATTCACTAGGGAGACTAACCTGAATTTGTCTAATACGTTTGTTGCAAAACATTTTACTACTGGTGTGCACTAATGAATACACCCCAGTTCTATTAGTCTCTGTTGAATGAGAGGAGGTTCCACAATGCAATAGCCTAACACCTGGGACTGCTTCATGAATGACGAATGAATATTCAACTATTCATAATGATCCAATTGATCTCTCCCCTGCTGGTCACCATCTGATAGGTTCCCTCTTTCTCCCTTAGCTCTCCCATGCAGTGCAATTTGTCATGAGCTGTTGCCTCATGGAAAGCTGATTCTACTCGTGGAACATTGATGTTGAGTAGCTCACATCATCAGCTCAAATGGTTGAATTTGTCTACATGGAATTGAAAGGATATGCATTTCATTGTGACATGATCAGGAAGTGTTAAGACAACGCTTCATCTTAACACTTATGGATTTCAGTACTCCAGTGCAGTTTGACGTCTTAAAAGAAATCTCTTACATTCCACCTTCTAGAAAATTGCAGACGTTCTCATCTCTTTTGGACACCAGATGAAATGTTTCTCTGATGATTTGTTGTTCCGTGTCTTCGTTCTGTGGAACATAAATTACAAATACAGTCAGTGTTCATGGGAAAACCAAAATGTAAAGCTTTTGGTACAGGTCTTCACAACATTTATGCTTAAAACTATCCAAGTGGCCATTTTACCACTCATAACCTAAAAGAAGTGGCAGGACATTCACTGCATACTCTCTCCAGTGTCCACATATTCTTGCAAATGTTCTCTCTGAAATATGTGTAAGCCAGGTCATTGCAGTGAAAGGGAATGCCTTCAAGTGATCATGTGAAATGAGTCAAGTGATATGAAGCATGAGACTAGGGGGAGAGGCCATAGCAGAGAGCTCTCCATGCAAGCACAGAGACTCTGGTCTAGCCTAATATCTCATCACTCTACATCTCTACTCTCCTCGCTCTAGAAAAGGAAAATCGAAAAGAGCAATGTTGCACAGTAGCATATACAGTATGCTGTCAATATTCTTTTTGTTTTTTGAGCAATTCTCCTGTAGTTGAAATATGTAAGAAAAAAATACTTTCCAAAATTACATGTAAAAAATTTAGGTAATTTCCATGTGAAAGGACCCATGTTTGTGCTTTTCTAATAACTAATTTCTGTGTTCTATTCATGTGCTTTTTTTAATAACCGTTTTCTGTGTTTATGCAAGTGACTGACTGAAAGAATCCTCACTATCAGTAGCTGCAATTTGCTGCCCTATGTACTTAGACATGGAACACTGGTCACTTTAATAATGTTTACATAATGTTTTACGCAATTCATATGAGCAGTGCATTCGGAAAGTACCACCCCTACCTTGTCACAACTGATTGGCTCAAATGCATTAAGGAGGAAAGAAAATCCACAAATTAACAAGGCACACCTGTTATTGAAATGCATTCCAGGTGACTACCTCACAAAGCTGGTTCAGAGAATGCTAAGTGTGTGCAAAGCTATCATAAGCTTATTTGAATCTCAAATAAAATATATTTGTTTAACACTTTTTTGCTGACTGCATGATTCCATATGTTATTTTAAAGTGTTGATGTCTTCACTATTATTCTACAATGTAGAAAATATTTAAAAAATAAAGAAAAACCCTGGAATGAGTAGGTGTGTCCAAACTTTTGACTGGTACTGTAAGTATTCAGACCCTTTGCTATGAGACTCTAAATTGAGCTCATCCTGTTTCCAATGATCACCCTTGAAATGTTCCTACAACTTGGAGTCCATCTGTGGTAAATTCAATTGATTGGACATGATTTGGAAAGGCACACACCTGTCTATATAAGATTCCACAGTTGAGCCAAGCTTATAGTGTCATACCCAAGAAGACTCAAGTCTAATTGCTGCCAAACAGTACTAGACTGTGCTGTACTTTGATATCCAAACTTGTGAAAAATAAACGTTTATGATTGCTTCAGACTTGTAAATTGATTGGACATGATTTGCAAATGCACACACTTGTCTACAGAAGGTCCCACAGTTGACAATGCATGTCAGAGCAAAAACCAAGCCAAGAGGTCGAAGGAATTGTCCGTAGAGCTCCGAGATGGGATTGTGTCGAGGCACAGATCTGGGGAAGGTTACCAAACCATGTCTGCAGCATTGAAGGTCCCCAGGAACACAGTGGCCTCCATCATTCTTAAATGGAAGACGTTTGGAACCACCGAGACTCTTCCTAGAGCTGGCCGCCTGACTAAACTGAGCAATCGGGGGAGAAGGGCCTTGGTCAGGGAGGTGACCAAGAACCCGATGGTCACTCTGACAGAGCTCCAGAGTTCCTCTGTGGAGATAGGAGAACCTTCCAGAAGGACAACCATCTCTGCAGCACTCCACCAATCTGGCCTTTATGGTAGTGGCCAGACAGAAGCCACTCGTCAGTAAAATGCACAACAGCCCGCTTGGAGTTGGTGCCAAAAAGCACCTTAAGACTCTCAGACCATGAGAAACAAATTTCTCTGGTCTGATGAAACCAAGATTGAACTCTTTGGCCTGAATGCCAAGCGTCACAACTGGAGGAAACCTGGTACCATCCCTACGGTGAAGTATGGTGGTGGCAGCATCATGCTGTGGGGATGTTTTTCAGCGGCAGGGACTGGGAGACTAGTCAGGATCGAGGGACAGATGAACAGAGCAAAGTACAGAGAGATCCTTGATGAAAACCTTCTCCAGAGTGCTCAGGACCTCAGACTGGGGCGAAGGTTCACCTTCGAACAGGACAATGACCCTAAGCACACAGCCAAGACAATGCAGGAGTGGCTTCAGGACAAATCTCTGAAAGTCCTTGAGTGAACCAGCGAAGGCCCGGACTTGAACCCGATCTAACATCTCTGGAGAGACCAGAAAATAGCTGTGCAGTGACGCTCACCAGGCAACCTGACAAAGCTTGAGAGAATCTGCAGAGAAGAATAGGAGAAACTCCCCAAATACAGGCGTGCCAAGCTTGTAGCATCAGGTCCAATAATACTGGAGGCTGTAATTGCTGTCAAAGGTGATTCAACAAAGTACTGATTAAAGGGTTTGAATACTTACGTAAATGTGATATAGATATATATCGATATATATATATATATATATTTTTTTTTAATTTGCAAAGAAATTCTGCTTTGTCATTATGGGGAAATGTGTCTAGATTTCTGGGGGGGGGGGCAATTTCATCCATTTTAGAATAAGGCTGTAACGTAGCAAAATGTGAAAAATGTCAAGGGGTCTGAATACTTTCTGAATGTACTGTATTTAACAGAGTTTTGGGAAAATGGACAACAAACTGAGGGAGATTTTACAGAAATTCTGTTACCAAACTTTCCACCTGCGCAGGTAATCCAGTGAATGTGTAAAATTGTTAAAAGTAGTCATTGTGTATCGAGTTATTTAGTTTGTCAACTTTGAAATCAATGGTTTTTGTTTGTCAAACATTTTAAGTGAAAAAACTGAGTCTCAGTGCCATTATGTTACCATGGAATTGCACCTTAGCTACCCTTGGGAATTAGTTTATCTGTACCAACATTTAAAGATTATAGCCTTTTGTAAAGTCCTGTGTTGCTAAGGTGGTAGAGCATGGTGCCTTCAACCCCAGGGTTGCCTTTGTTAATCTACAGTGGTGGGGGAAAAACTATTGTTATACTTGAGTAAAAGTAAAGATAAGTACTGTAAATAGAAAATTACTCAAGTAAAAGTCACCCAGTAAAAAACTACTTGAGTAAAATTATTTGGTTTTAAATGTACAAGTATAAATCATTTCAAATTCCTTATATTAGGAAAAGCATACGGACACATTTTCTAGTTTTAATTTATTTACAGATAGCCAGGGGCACGCTCCAACTCTCAGACATCATTCACATATGAAGCATGTGCTTAGTGAGTCCGCCAGATCAGACGCAGTAGGGATGACCAA
The DNA here is from genome assembly GCF_045679555.1 of Salvelinus alpinus. Lineage (NCBI taxonomy): Eukaryota > Metazoa > Chordata > Actinopteri > Salmoniformes > Salmonidae > Salvelinus > Salvelinus alpinus. Next base: position 92,176,173 of record NC_092090.1, read on the forward strand.
GGATGTTCTCTTGATAAGTGTGAATTAGACCATTTTCTGTCCTGCTAAACATTCAAAATGTAATGAGTCCTTTTGGGTGTCAGGGAAAATGTATGGAGTAAAAAGTACATAATTTTCTTTAGGAATGTAGTGAAGTAAAAGTTATCAAAATGTTAATAGTAAAGACACCCCCAAAAATTACTTTAAAGTACTATTTAAGTACTTTACACCACTGTTAATATATCGGACTCTACATGGTTAGCTAGTCTGTCTCCTTGACTACTAGCCTGTGACGAGTAATACATGTTCATCTTTTAGAGAAAAAAACAAACAATTTTGATGAGGAATTAATTGATTGATAGGCAGGAGCACAAGTCAATAACGTGAACATCGGCATGTCATGTGACGTAAACCCCTTTGGACGGACAGAACGAACACTCAACATGTATTCCTCAGTGATCAGTGCACGAGACTGCGAGGAGACATGAACATCCCTAATCCAGTAGCTAGCCTGTGTGTGTAAAACGATAGTTATTCCGACACATGCTTAATTATTAAAATAACAATGTTGCTCAGTCTGAAATAGCATATCCCAAGATCAATGACATAACTAGCCACGTAAACAAACCAGTTAGGTCTCACATTACACCACATAAACCAGTATAACGTTAGCTACTTAACCTTGTTTGTTTGCAATAATAATTGTGCAATTAATTAGACAAAAATAGAGCTAGTTATATAACCTAACATTGTTATATGCATGCTAGCTAGCTACAGCAGATTCGAAACAATTCATTGCATACTCACGTAATGCTCGTAGAATTTAGAAAGCCGAGGTTTCCCATGGTTGTTGAATATTAGTATGGCTTTAATCATGATGCTCTGTTTTATGAGGGGAAGAAAAAATGGGATCAGTCTATGAATGACTGTTGTCAACACTCCAGTACCGACCCAGTCTACCTGGGAACCGATTCTAATCCGTCTCAATTTAGCTCAAATTACGGCTAGCAGGCTAACAACATGCCATTTCTCCATCCAGATTTTGCGGAAATAACCACACTCCACGTCAAACCGTTCATATTCTTGCAACTACAGCAGCCGTGGTGGGTCAAACTATGATGGCAAACGTTTCATTTGACCAGTAAAAATGAACATCTAACACCAACAATGCCTTCAGAAAGCATTCACACTCATGTTTTTTTCCCGAATTTTGTTGTGTTATAGCCTGAATTTAAAATTGATTACGTTTATATTTTTTGTCACTGACCTACACACAATAACCAATGACGTCAAAGTGAAATTCTATTTTTCCTAAGTTTTACAAGTTAATTAAAAATGAAAAGCTGAAATTTCTTGAGTCAATAAGTATTCAACCCCTTTGCTATGGCAAGCCAAAATATGTTCTGAAGAAAAAAAAATGCTTAACAAGTCACATAATAAATTGCATGTACTCACTTGTGCAATAATATTGTTTAATATTATTTTTCAAAATACTATCTCATCTCTGTACCCCACACATACAATTATCTGAAAGGTCCCTCAGTCGAGCAGTGAATTTCAAACACAGATTCAATCACAAAGACATGGCAGGTTTTGTAATACTGGGCAAAGAAGGGCACCTATTGTTAGATGGATAAAAAGAAAGAAGCAGACTTTGAATATCCATTTGAGCATGGTGAAGATATTAATTACACTTTGGATGGTGTATCAATACACCCAGTCACTACAAAGATACAGGTGTCCTTTCTAACTCAGTTGCCAGAGAGGAAGGAAACCGCTCAGGGATTTCACCATGACGCCAATGGTGACTTTAGAACAGTTACAGAGTTTAATGGCTGTGATAGGAGAAAACTGAGGATGGATAAACAACATTGTAATTACTCCACAATACTAAACTAATTGACAAAATGAAAAGAACGAAGCCTGAACAGAATGAAAATATTCCAAAACATGCATCCTGGCACCAAAGTAACTGTAAAATATGTGGTAAAATAACTACATTTTTGTTCTGGACACAAAGTGTTATGTTTGGGGCAAATACAACACATTACTGAGTACCTCTCTCCATATTTTAAAGTATAGTGGTGTCTGCCTCATATTATGGGTATGCTTGTAATCATTAAGGACAAGGGAGTTTTTCAGGATAAAAAAATAAACGGAATGGAGCTAAGTGTAACGGATGTGAAATGGGCTTTTGTGGAGCGATGGGTAACGATGCTTCGTGGGTGACTGTTGTTGATGTGTGCAGAGGGTCCCTGGTTCGCGCCCGGGTCGGGGCGAGGGGACGGACTAAAGTAATACTGTTACATTGATGCTGTTGACCCGGATTACTGGTTGCTGCGGAAAAGGAGGAGGTCGAAAGGGGGGTGAGTGTAACGGATGTGAAATGGCTATCTAGTTAGCGGTGGTGCGCGCTAATAGCCTTTCAATCGGTGATGTCACTTGCTCTGAAACCTTGAAGTAGTGGTTCCCCTTGCTCTGCAAGGGCCGCGGCTTTTGTGGAGCGATGGGTAACGATGCTTCGTGGGTGACTGTTGTTGATGTGTGCAGAGGGTCCCTGGTTCGCGCGAGGGACGGACTAAAGTTAAACTGTTACATAAGCACAGGCAAAATCCTAGAGGAGAACCTGGTTCAGTCTGTTTTCCTCCAGACAGCCTGAGACTAATTCACCTTTCAGCAGGATAATAACCTAAAACACAAGGCCAAATCTGAACTGGAGTTGCTCACCAAGAAGACAGTGAATGTTCCTGGGTGGCTGAGTTAAAGTTTTGACTTAAATCTACAGTGCCTTGCAAAAGTATTCATCCCCCTTGGCATTTTTCCTATTTTGTTGCATTACAATCTGTAATGGACATACACAAAATAGTCAAAATTGGTGAAGTGAAATGAAAAAAAATCATTGTTTAAAAAATAAATTAAAAATTAAACGGAAAAGTGGTGCGTGCATGTGTATTCACCCCCTTTGCTATGAAGCCCCTAAATAAGATCTGGTGCAACCAATTACCTTCAGAAGTCACACAATTAGTTATGGCTGCAATCCCGCTACCGGGATGATATGACAACAGCAAGTGAAAGTGCAGGGCGCCAAATTCAAACAACAGAAATCTCATAATAAAAATTCCTCAGACATACATGTGTCTTATATCATTTTAAAGGCAATCTTGTTGTTAATCCCACCAAAGTGTCTGATTTCAAATATGTTTTTCAGCGAAAGCACTACAAACGATTATGTTAGGTCACCACCAAAACACAATAAGCACAGCCATTTTTCCAGCGAAAGATAGCTTTCACAAAAAGCAGAAATAGAGATAAAATGAATCATTAACCTTTGATTATCTTCATCAGATGACACTCATAGGACTTCATGTTACACAATACATGCATGTTTTGTTTGATAAAGTTCATATTTATATAAAAAAATCGGAGTTTACATTGGCGCGTTACATTCACTAGTTCCAAAAACATCAAGTGATTTTGCATAGCCACATCGTTTCAACAGAAATACTCATCATAAATGTAGATGATAATACAAGTTATACACATGGAATTATAGATATACCTCTCCTTAATGCAACCGCTGTGTCAGATTTTTAAAAAACTTTACGTAAAAAGCACACCATGCAATAATCTGAGACGGCGCTCAGATTTAACAACATTTCTCAGCCATGTTGGAGTCAACAGAAATACGAAATTACATCATAAATATTCCCTTACCTTTGATTATCTTCATCAGAATGCAGTGCCAGGAATCCTAGTTCCACAATAAATCGTTGTTTTGTTCGATAATGTCCATTACTTATGTCCAATTAGCTAAGTTTGCTAGCATGTGTAGTACACGTGTCCAAACGCTCGCGCAGATGCAGGCAAACTCGGACGAAAACTTCAAAAAGTTATATTACAAGTCGACTAAACTGGTCAAATTTAGTAGAGAATCAATCTTCAAGATGTTGTTATCTTATATATCCAATAACGTTCCAACAGGAGCATTCTTTTCAGTCTCTATAAGTAATGGAACGCATGACGATATCATGAGGAAAGTGCGTGACCAAGAAATGGCACTCTGCCAGACCACTGACTCAAACACCTCCCATCCGCTCCCACAACACAGCATAAGCTTCATTCCACGTTCTACTGACTGTTGACATCTAGTGGAAGGCGTAGGAAGTGCAAACAGATCCATATATTACAGGGAATTGAATAGGTGATGACTTTAACATCAACCACTCTCAGAATTCTCACTTCCTGTTTGGATTTTTCTCTTTCTTTTTGCCTGCCATATGAGTTCTGTTATACTCACAGACATAATTCAAACAGTTTTAGAAACTTCAGAGTGTTTTCTATCCAATACTACTAATAATATGCATATATTAGTAACTGGGACTGAGGAGCAGGCCGTTTACTCTGGGCACCTTTCATCCAAGCTACTCAATACTGCCCCTGCAGCCATAAAAAGTTAAATAAAGTCCAACTGTGTGCAATCTAAGTGTCACATGATCTGTCACATAATATCAGTATATATACACCTGTTCTGAAAGGCCCCAGAGTCTGCAACACCACTAAGCAAGTGGCACCACCAAGCAAGTGGCACCACCAAGCAAGTGGCACCATGAAGACCAAGGAGCTCTCATGTCAGGTCAGGGACAGAATTGTGCAGAAGTACAGATCAGTGTTGGTTATTAAAAAAAATATAGAAAACTTTGAACATCCCACAGAGCACCATTAAATCCATTATAAGAAATGGAAAGAATATGGCACCACAACAAACCTGCCAAGAGAGGGCCGCCCACCAAAACTCACCAGGCAAGGAGGACATTAATCAGAGAGGCAACAAAGTGACCAAAGATAACCCTGAAGGAGCTGCAAAGCAGCGTCTGAGATCCCAAAAGATTGGAAAGCTGCCGGGTCGTCCCCCTTTTCAAAGGGGGAGACACTCTAGACCAGAACTGTTACAGACCTATATCTATCCTACCTTGCCTTTCAAAAGTCTTCGAAAGCCAAGTTAACAAACAAATCACCGACCATTTCGAATCCCACTGTACCTTCTCCGCTATGCAATCTGGTTTCCGAGCTGGTCACGGGTGCACCTCAGCCACGCTTAAGGTCCTAAACGATATCATAACCGCCATCGATAAAAGACAATACTGTGCAGCCGTTTTCATCGACCTGGCCAAGGCTTTCGACTCTGTCAATCACCGCATTCTTATCGGCAGACTCAACAGCCTTGGTTTCTCAAATGACTGCCTCGCCTGGTTCACCAACTACTTCGCAGACAGAGTTCAGTGTGTCAAATCGGAGGACCTGTTGTCCGGACCTCTGGCAGTCTCTATGGGGGTACCACAGGGTTCAATTCTTGGGCCAACTCTTTCTCTGTATATATCAACGATGTCGCTCTTGCTGCGGGTGATTCCCTGATCCACCTCTACGCAGACGACACCATTCGATATACATCTGACCGTTCTTTGGACACTGTGTTAACTAACCTCCAAACGAGCTTCAATGCGATACAACACTCCTTCCGTGGCCACCAACTGCTCTTAAACGCTAGTAAAACCAAATGCATGCTTTTCAACCGTTCCCTGCCCGCACCTGCCCGCCCGACTAGCATCACTACTCTGGACGGTTCTGACCTATAATACGTGGACAACTACAAATACCTATGTGTCGGGCTAGACTGTAAACTCTCCTTCCAGACATATATCAAACATCTCCAATCCAAAATCAAATCTAGAATCTGCTTTCTATTTCGCAACAAAGCCTCCTTCACTCACGCTGCCAAACTTACCCTAGTAAAACTGACTATCCTACCGATCCTCGACTTCGGCGATGTCATCTACAAAATTGCTTACAATACTCTACTCAGCAAATTGGATGTAGTCTATCACAGTGCCATCCGTTTTGTTACCAAAGCGCCTTATACCACCCACCAGTGCGACCTGTATGCTCTAGTATGCTGGCCCTCGCTACATATTCGTCGCCAGACCCACTGGCTCCAGGTCATCTATAAGTCTATGCTAGGTAATGCTCTGCCTTATCTCAGCTCACTGGTCACGATAACAACACCCACCCGTAGCACGAGCTCCAGCAGGTATATCTCACTGGTCATGCCCAAAGCCAACACCTCCTTTGGCCGCCTTTCCTTCCAGTTCTCTGCTGCCAGTAACTGGAACGAATTGCAAAAATCCCTGAAGCTGGAGACTTACATTTCCCTCACTAACTTTAAACATCAGCTATCTGAGCAGCTAACCGATCGCTGCAGCTGTACATAGTCCATCTGTAAATAGCCCACCCAATCTACCTACCTCATTCCCATATTGTTTTAATTTTCTTTGCTGCTCTTTTGCACACCAGTATCACTACTTACACATCATTATCTGCTCATCATCATCTGCTCATCTATCAATTCAGTGTTAATCTGCTAAATTGTAATTACTTTGCTACTATGGCCTATTTATTGCCTTACCTCCTCATGCCATTTGCACACACTGTAAATAGACTTTCTTTTTTTCTATTGTGTTATTGACTGCACGGTTGTTTATTCCATGTGTAACTCTGTGTTGTTGTTTCTGTCGCACTGCTTTGCTTTATCTTGGCCAGGTCGCATTTGTAAATGAAAACGTGTTCTCAACTAGCTTACCTGGTTAAATAAAGGTGAAATAAAGGAATTTAAATAAAAAACATTTCAAATGTAATATTATGGCTATATACAGTGTTGTAATGATGTTCAAATAGTTACATCCATTTATATAACTTCACTACAACGTTACCTCAAGAAAAACATTTATTTAGCTCGACTTCTTTCCGGCACAGACATAGCAAAGCAATTGCTGAATTTGTAGCAAAATGTAGCACTTTACATAGCCCTTCTCCCCTTGTCTATAGAAGGGAAGCCCATTACTACATTAATAAAATATTGTCCTCTTGCTAGATTGATGACTAAAATCATAGCGAAACAGTGCAAAATGTCTGTCAGCTCAACTGGTTATTAACTAATTGACACATTCCTACATATGGCAACCACTTATCGGTTTCCGGGTCACGTGGGAGAGAAGGACGGAGGATTCAAGGAGAGTACGGACTTTTGCCCAATTGAGAATCTCCCCCTTTCGGATTGAGCTCCCCCAGGGTTGCGGGGTCAAGGGTCAGTTTTCCCACTCTCTCTCCCTTTTGAGTGAATTGGGAGTCATCAGGGGGTGTACTCATTAGTGGCATACCATAGCTAAACATTTTGTACCATAGCAAACCGTTTACTCTAAACACTCTGCAACGTGATGTAAAAGCTAGTAGAAAGAGGAGGAAGGGAAGCACTAATAAGGTACAAAATAGTACATTTTGGGAGACAGAAGGTGCTCTTTGGTAAAAGGGGTAAATTGGTCATCAAAAAGAAAGGAGGACCAAGGCACTCTTCATATAATTAATTAAAATGCCTTTATTTGTATGGCATGTTCAATAGAAACAAAGTTTTAAAAATCCAACGCGTTTCGGCTGCATGGCCTTCATCAGAGAGTACAAAGAAATAATACAATGTCCTCTTTTGAACAGCTTTTCCAATTAGCCCTAATTTGAAGAGGGAGTGGTTACAAAATTGATTGGACACACCTAGTCAGCAATACTATACACATTAAAAAGTTAAATACTGTCGCTATGTTGTCATAAAAATACAACTCCAAGCTAGAAGTATCAGGACACTTAGAAAGGTAGTTCTACCCTTAAATATGACTGGGAGAAGTGTCAAGAATAAGAAAGCAATATATTCCATAGTACACTAGAACACAGCAAAACATGAACAACAACAGTCTAAACATAGCTGAGGGCAATTGAGCAAAATGTCCACTAGATGACAGCAAATGGACCTATCACGACCCGACAGGAAGGGTGAGAAATCCATATCTTCAGTTAAACCAGGGTACTTAGTGGCCTGTAGTTTGTAAATCCATTTATTCATTTAAACCAGGGTACTTAGTGGCCTGTAGTTTGTAAATCCATATCTTCATTTAAACCAGGGTACTTAATGGCCTGTAGTTTGTAAATCCATATCTTCATTTAAACCAGGGTACTTAGTGGCCTGTAGTTTGTAAATCCATATCTTCATTTAAACCAGGGTACTTAGTGGCCTGTAGTTTGTAAATCCCAAAACTTTCCCTTTGGTTTAACTGTTTAAGACGGTCCCCTTTTCTAATAGAGGCCGGAACATGATCAATACCGATAGCTTGTAGGGAGGCAGGGTTGCCATGGTGTAAGGACTTGTAGTGCCTTGCCATGGGGTAGTCTTCATTGCCTACCCGTATGGCGTCCTTGTGTTCTGCTAAGCGGTCTTGAAGGAGTCTCTTTGTCCATCCAATGTAGAACACCTTGCACTGTGGACATTCCAATCTATAGATGACATGAGTGGTTTTGCAGTTAATGAAATGCTTGACGTAATACTCCATTTTGGAAGCTGTGTCAACAAAAAACTTTTTCTGTGCAATATTTCTGCAATGGTTGCACTGGTTACATTTAAAAGAGCCCTTCGGTTTGTGGTAAAGACAAGGTTTTTGAGAGTCACCCGGAAGATAACTGTGGACTAATTTGTCATTTAGGGTAGGACATCTCTTAAAGCTTATGACTGGTGGCTCAGGAAAGACTTGGCGTAGTAGCGTATCACTTTGGATGATTCCCCAATTATTTTTAATGACTCTTTTAATGTTCTCTGCTTCAGTGCTGTATTTTGTAAGAAAATACACTCTCTGATGTATCACGAGGCACTCCCCTTCGCAACAAGTTCTCTCTGTCAAGTAATCCAGCCCTTATACCTGCATCTTTCAGGACCTGAACGCTGTAGCCCCGATTCAAGAAGCGATTCTCCAATTCAGCAGATCTGACACTGTAGTCTGTTTCCTGATCGCAAATTCTGCGGACTCTTTGGAATTGGCCATATGGAATATTCTCTTTTAGCCTTTTGGGGTGAAAGCTGTCTGCCCTCAGAATGGTATTCCCATCTGTAGGCTTCCTAAAGATTGATGTGTGTAAACAACCTTTGTCATTTTTACTGATGTCGAGGTCCAAAAAGTTAATGTTATCCTTGTTGTACTCCATAGTTAGTTTGATGTTAGGGTTAATGCTGTTAAGGTATTGGTGGAAGGAAATAAGTTCATCTTCTGAGCCGGACCAAAACAGGCAAACATCATCAATATAGCGTCCCCACCATATAATCCGCTCAAAGAAATTATTATTAGAAGGATCCAAAATGAAGTCATTTTCCCATTTACCCAAGTACAAACCAGGGTAGGAAAGGCTGTAGCAAGCTCCCATGGCACATCCTTTGACCTGTTTAAAAATACGATCCTGAAAGATAAAGATGTTATGATTAAGAGTCCATTCAGTCAGTGAGACAATGAATTCTGTAGGAGGCATCTCAGTTTCAGGCCGGGTACTCAAGAAATGGTGCATCGCTGCCAAACCTTGTTCATGTTCAATGGTGGTGTATAGAGACTCCACATCCATTGTGACTAAAAAGGAAGCTGTACCTATATTGTTCAATTCCTTAATTTTGTTCAACACATCTGTGGTATCTTGAAGATAGGCTGGGAGTGACGTCAGAAAAGGCTTAATAAAGTAATCAATGTACTTAGAGATGGGTTCTGTCAGACTTTCATTACTACTAATGACTTGTCTGCCTGGGGGATTTTCAAGATTTTTGTGGACTTTTGGAAGAAGGTAAAAACATGGTGAAGCCCCAAAATTGCCCTCCCTGGAAACCTGTGTTTCAGACATAAGGAAGTGGATGGCGGCAAATTTTCAAAAACTCAGACAAAACAGAGATGATTGTTCTAGGTCCCAAGAAACAAAGATATCTTCTGTTGAATCTGACAGTTAATCTTGATGGTTGTGGAGTCGTCTCAAATAAAACTTTGAAGGACCTCGGCGTTACTCTGGACCCTGATCTCTCTTTTGACGAACATATCAAGACTGTTTCAAGGACAGCTTTTTTCCATCTATGTAGCATTGCAAAAATCTGAAACTTTCTGTCCAAAAATGATGCAGAAAAAATGCTTTTGTCACTTCTAGGTTAGACTACTGCAACTTTCCGGCTACCCGGATAAAGCACTAAATAACTTCAGTTAGTGTTAAACATGGCTGCTAGAATCTTGACTAGAACCAAAACATTTGATCATATTACACACTGGCTTTCTGTTGGCTAGGGCTGATTTCAAGGTTTTACTGCTAACCTACAAAGCATTACATGGGCTTGCTCCTACCTATCTTTCCGATTTGGTCCTGCCGTACATACTGTCGTGGAAAATCATTTTCAAATACAACGCTTACCAGAACTTTTAAAATCAAACATGCTCTTTATTACAACTGTACAGCCCACTGGCATGTCCCCGCGGAACACACCCCGCGGAACACACCTCCTTTTCCCAGAGCCTTAGCTCCTATATTTATACACACATAGCACTATGTCCATCCCTTATGCAAATGAAGTCTCCCTTCTCAAGTCATTCGCCACCACTATCCTCTAGTTCAAGCTTCCCGCTTGTTCACGCCTACTAACGCCCATTATCTGCTTTCAGTTAAATTATAATAGTGGCCAGACCCATGCTTGTCTTAAAAATAATATATGTCCCTCTATACTCTAGGCCTATGACTCAACCCTGTATTTAATTCAATGCCCCAGCATGTTCTCTGGTATGTCCTTATTGGAATTGGCAGACTCTATGTCTCTTCTTGTCATTAGTGTCCAGTTGCCTTAAGCATATTTCTCTGGTATGTGTGCTTTTAGTGGAATGTGTAGACTATAAGTCTAGTGTGTCCAATTGTTTTAGGTGCCCATGTGTCTGGTCAGTCTGTCAGCACAATGGAGAAAATAAGAGGGCCAGAACGTCTCTTAGTATATCTCCATTACCACAGTCTCATGATAAATGTGAACATGTGGTTCGTTACTTTAATGTTCAGCTGTCTTATGTCTTTATATTTTATCCATGCGTTTTATGTTACTACTACAATACCTACACGTACGCTAAGGTCACAAGACACAGGCCTCCTTACTGTCCCTAGAATTTCTAAGCAAACAGCTGGAGGCAGGGCTTTCTCCTATAGAGCTCCATTTTTATGGAATGGTCTGCCTGCCCATGTGAGAGACGCAGACTCGGTCTCAACCTTTAAGTCTTTATTGAAGACTCATCTCTTCAGTAGGTCCTATGATTGAGTGTAGTCTGGCCCAGGAGTGTGAAGGTGAACGGAAAGGCACTGGAGCAACGAACCGCCCTTGCTGTCTCTGCCTGGGTGGTTCCCCTCTCTCCACTGGGATTCTTTGCCTCAACCCTATTACAGGGGCTGAGTCACTGGCTTACTGGTGCTCTTCCATGCCGTCCCTAGGAGGGGTGCGTCACTTGAGTGGGTTGGGTCACTGACGTGATCTTCCTGTCCGGGTTGGCGCCCCCCCCTTGGGTTTGTGCTGTTCGGGAGATCTTCGTGGGCTATCCTCGGCCTTGTCTCAGGATGGTAAGTTGGTGGTTGAAGTTTTCCCTCTAGTGGTGTGGGGGCTGTGCTTTGGCAAAGTGGGTGGGGTTATATCCTGCCTGTTTGGCCCTGTCCTGGGGTATTGTCGGATTGGGCCACAGTGTCTCCCGACACCTCCTGTCTCAGCCTCCAGTATTTAAGCTGCAATAGTTTATGTGTCGGGGGGGCTAGGGTCAGTCTGTTATATCTGGAGTATTTCTCTTTTCTTATCCGGTGTCCTGTGTGAATTTAAGTATGCTCTCTCTAATTGTATTTCTTTATCTCTGAGGATCTGACCCCTAGGACCATGTCTCGGGACTACCTGGCCTGATGACTCCTTGCTGTCCCCAGTCCACCTGGTCGTGCTGCTGCTCCAGTTTCAACTGTTCTGCCTGCGGCTATGGAACCCTGACCTGTTCACCGGATGTGCTACCTTGTCCCAGACTTGCTGTTTTCAACTCTCTAGAGACAGCAAGAGCAATAGAGATACTTTGAATGATCGGCTATGAAAAGCCAACTGACATTTACTCCTGAGGTGCTGACCTGTTGCACCCTCTACAACCACTGTGATTATTATTATTTGACCCTGCTGGTCATCTATGAACATTTGAACATCTTGGCCATGTTCTGTTATAATCTCCACCCGGCACAGCCAGGAGAGGACTGGCCACCCCTCATAGCCTGGATCCTCTCTAGGTTTCTTCCTAGGTTCCGGCCTTTCTAGGTAGTTTTTCCTAGCCACCGTGCTTCTACACCTGCATTGCTTGCTGTTTGGGGTTTTAGGCTGGGTTTCTGTACAGCACGTTGTGACATCAGCTGATGTAAGAAGGGCTTTATCAATACATTTGATTGATCGGGTGTAACGGTCGTCTCGCGCCGAACTGCGCATGTGCAGGCAGTCAAATCAAAGGTACTCCTTCGATATAAAGTTGTTTTTGACGAAAAAGAAAATATGTCAGTTTGTCACCTTCACGAGATTGAAGTAATAACATGTTCAACTACTTAAGACATTGGCTCATATCTAGGCTGTGGCTTTAAATTTCGAGAAAATTAACAACTAAGAAATAATTCTTCACTTCTCTCATTCTTCTCAAACCCCAAATCCCAGCCTGGTCTGTTTCGCAAACGTCACCGGAAGTCTCGCTGTCACGTTCCTGACCTGTTTTCCGTTGTTTTCCGTTGTTTTTGTCAGACGAAGAGGAGGAAATCAGCCGTTACAGAATCACCCACCAACCAAGGACCAAGCGGCGTGGGAGAAAGCAGCAGCAGCGATCGCAGGATTCATGGACATGGGAGGAAATACTGGACGGTAAAGGTCCATGGGCACAACCTGGAGAATATCGCCCTCGTGAAGAGCTGGAGGCAGCTAAAGCCGAGAGGCGGCGGTATGAGGAGGCAGCACGGAAACAGGAGCAGAATCTGGACTACACTACGTGGGAGGAGATCGACAGGTGGGCGATCGAGCCAGGGAGAAAGCCGGAGCCCGCCTGGGATTCTTTGGCGCAGTGTGAGGAGGGATACCGGCGAATGGAGGCAGCACGACGACGCGGTAGGAAGCCTGTTAGTCAAGCCCAAAAATGTATTGGGGGGGGGCTAAAGGGTAGTGTGGCGAAGTCAGGTAGGAGACCTGCGCCAACTTCCCGATCTTACCGTGGAGAGCGAGAGTACGGGCAGACACCGTGTTATGCGGTAGAGCGCACGGTGTCTCCTGTACGTGTGCATAGCCCGGTGCGGGTTATTCCACCTCCCCGCACTGGCAGGGCTAGATTGAGTATTGAGCCAGGTGCCATGAAGCCGGCTCAACGCGTCTGGTCTCCAGTGCGTCTCCTCGGGCCGGCATACATGGCACCAGCCTTACACATGGTGTCCCCGGTTCGCCTACACAGCCCAGTGCGGGTTATTCCACCTCCCCGCACTGGTTGGGCTACGGGGAGCATACAACCAGGTAAGGTTGGGCAGGCTCAGTGCTCAAGGGAGCCAGTACGCCTGCATGGTCCGGTATATCCGGCGCCACCTCCCCGCCCCAGCCCAGTACCACCAGTGCCTACACCACGCACCAGGCTTCCTGTGCGTCTCCAGAGCCCTGTTCCTCCTCCACGCACTAGCCCTGTGGTGCGTGTCTCCAGCCCAGTACCTCCAGTTCCGGTACCACGCACCAAGCCTCCTGTGCGCCTCCAGAGTCCTGTGCGTCCTGTTGTTGCTCCCCGCACTAGCCTTAAGGTGCGTGTCCTTAGCCCGGTACCTCCAGTTCCGGCACCACGCACCAGGCCTACAGTGCACCTCAGCCGGCCAGAGTCTGCCGTCTGCCCAGCGGCGCCTGAACTGCCCATCTGCCCAACGCCGTCTGAGCTGTCCGTCTGCCAAGCGCCGCCTGCACTGCCCGTCTGTACTGAGCCTTCAAAGCCGCCCGTCTGTCCTGAGCCTTCAAAGCCGCCCGTCTGTACTGAGCCTTCAAAGCTGCCCGTCTGTCCTGAGCCTTCAAAGCCGCCCGTCTGTCCTGAGCCTTCAGAGCCGTCCGTCAGTCAGGAGCCGCTAGAGCCGTCCGCCAGACAGGAGCCGCTAGAGCCTTCCGCCAGACAGGAGCAGCCAGAGCCTTCCGCCAGACAGGAGCAGCCAGAGCCTTCCGCCAGACAGAAGCAGCCAGAGCCTTCCGCCAGCCATGAGCAGCCAGAGCCGTCAGCCAGCCATGAGCAGCCAGAGCCGTCAGCCAGTCATGAGCCGCCCTTCAGTCATGAGCCGCCCTCCAGTCATGAGCCGCCCTCCAGTCATGAGCCGCCCTCCAGTCATGAGCCGCCCTCCAGTCATGAGCCGCCCTCCAGTCATGAGCCGCCATTCAGTCCGGAGCTGCCACTAGTCCGGAGCGCCCATTCAGTCCAGAGCTGCCTCTCTGTCCGGAGCTGCCCTTCAGTCCGGAGTTGCCCCTCTGTCCTGAGCTACCTCTCTGTCCTGAGCTACCTCTCTGTCCTGAGCTACCTCTATGTCCTGAGATATCTCCTCTATCTAGGGGGGACCTTTTAAGGTTCCTAGACCAGGGTCGGGGGCGAGGATCGCCACTCAAAGGACGCTAAGGAGGGGGACAAAGACAATGGTGGAGTGGTGTCCTCGTCCTGCGCCGGAGCCGCCACCGCGGACAGATGCCCACCCAGACCCTCCCCTAGATTTTTAGGTGGTGCGCCCGGAGTTCGCACCTTGAGGGGGGGGGGGGGGGGGGGGTTCTGTCACGTTCCTGACCTGTTTTCCGTTGTTTTTGTATTTGTTTAGTATGGTCAGGGCGTGAGCTGGGTGGGTAGTCTATGTTATGTGTTTCTATGTTGGGTTCAATGTGTTGCCTGATATGGTTCTCAATTAGGGGCAGGTGTTTGACGTTTCCTCTGATTGAGAACCATACTAAGGTAGGCTGTTCACACCGTTTGTTTGTGGGTGATTGTCTTCCGTGTTTGTGTATGTACCACACGGGACTGTATCGTTTGTTCTAGTCTGTACCTGTTCGGGCGTTCTTCGTGTTTATGTAAGTTCATATGTTCAGGTCGGTCTACGTCGTTTTTTGTTTTGTAATTTCTCAAGTGTGTTACGTGTTCGTCTTGCTTTAATAAATCATTCATGTCTTCATACCTCGCTGCGTTTTGGTCCGATCCCTACACCTCCTCTTCAGACGAAGAGGAGGAAATCAGCCGTTACACTCGCGATGTCAGTCCTCTGGGTTTAGAAACTTTGCGAGACTAATTTGAGTGTCATGTACATACATTTACTATGTTACGTCTAGTCTTTGAGGCCATGCTAATCCATAACATGTAATGGTGTCACCATTTCCCATTTGGTCCAGTCGTTTCATTTAGTAATGTAGTGAAATAGCTATGTGGGAGAATGACATCCCCATTACGCCCATTTACCTGATCAACTGGAAACGGCAATCTTCTGAGATTCCCACACTTCTCTACTCGCGCCATAATTTTCAATTTTGGACATTACGTTTTTTAAATTTTATTATATATATTTTTTGTATATTCATAATACAAAAATCACCTTACATTGCTACATCAAACATGTCTAGCAAACCAAACACAGGTATTAACAATACTCAAACATATAAAAATAAGATAATACAAAAAATAAACAATTTAAGTGCAATTATATTCACTCTGAAAATATCTTATTATAATGATTCATGAAGATGTTATTCTTGTTGTTATTCATTAGGGTTAATGTTTTAATAAGATAATTAAATTCAATCAGAAAAATTTGTAATTTTGGTATAGACTTTTGGAATCTTTGTTTGTGTATAAAGTATTTGGCAACAAGAATAAAAAAAATAACAATAATTTCAGTGGTTTTGTTATCATTGCAATAGTAACATATTATATATTTTATGTTAAAAATATAGGCAGTGTTCATAATGGTAAATAAGTACTTTGCAAGGTTTTACACAAATTTACATTCAAAGAACAAGTGAGACAGATTCTCACCTTCTTTTTCACAGAAAACGCAGATATCATCAATAGCCACAAATTTGGAAATCATAGAATTACATGGATATATCTTAGTTTTTGGACATTACGTCCCACCTGGGTTAAGGCCCTAGGTGGCGCAAGAGTCCAAAAGATTTTGATAAAACGACAATGAACATAAATTGCTTTGGAACGCAACATCTGTATGTAAAATCTGTAAAATTATAGGAAGAAATTATTAGTTGTTCCATATCTTTTGACGAAGATATATCCTCTTTAGACCGAAATGTTGGCATCTATGAGATCGTGTGTATATGCCAGCCTATAGTGTACATCATATCACCATGGATACAGGCCTGATACCCTTATATTTTGCAGCATGTCAAGGAAGACAATCGTCCCACTTCCTTTCCATAAACTGGGAACAAATGACACCCTGGCTGACTAACTTATAGATTTGTGGTGGGAAATAGCATCCATAAACATGGTTTAACTTCACATGGTGTCTTGACTTTAGCACACACGATTTGAAGACTACTTGTTACTTTTTGGATGATCCTGTGAAGATGTGCAGGAAGTATAGCAGTTGGTGATAAAACGATATAGCCTCAGGTAATAAATAAAGACACATGTTAACAAAAAGCTAAACTATCATATAACCTAATTATATTCTTCAACAGAAATAATGCCCCTACCTATAAATTATCTCATTTAAAACTCTTTCTCTGAATGACGGGTATTGAACCCAGGTCACCGTGTGCTGCAACTGTGCAAGACGCTGAGCTAAGCATTGGCAATAGCTCAGGTAAGTAACCCAAGTCTTCACGTTTCAGACACGTTAGTCATCGATCGCATGTGCATCGTTCAATTCCAGTTACCACACCATCACGTTACACGTAACCCCATTTGACCTCCACCTCTGATAAACTGACAATATAAGGAAAGGTACCAATGGGACTGAGTGGTCTACAATACGCCACAAGATTGTGTTAGCCCGCGAAGCTATAGCCTAGACATTTGCTTGTGGAGTTAACGCAACTCTTCAGGACCCAGGCAGCATTACTCATCAGTGTGGTTCACCTCCCAACCGCCATGACATTGCATTTAAATGACTGGATGTGAGCTCAAAATTGGCAGTTGTTGCTCTCACAGATGATGTATGAAAAGCTTGAGTGGTTCTTGACAATACAATTGCCTATGATCAGATATAAATAGGCATATTCTCCTTATTTAACCAACAATGCTAACAAAACTAAATGAAAATTTGTATTACAAAGTGATTACATTATTTATGAAGAAATGTAATTATGCTTTAAATTCAACTCTTAATTGAATTATCTCACAAGTGATATCATGTTATGTTGTTACTAAAACTCTCTCTTTTCTCGCTCTCCATTGTTGACTCAATTCCTGAGACCTGACTCATTAAAAGGTTCAAAGGGGGTTATTGTAGATTGTCAAAGCAAAAATCATCCTGGAAAGGAAGAGGTTTTGTTAATTATCAGCCGCAGCCAAAACTAGGATTGGTCCAAGTAACGTTACTTGATGTGGGGGTAAATAATTAAGAATATTATAACACCTCGACCTTAAATTGATCTTTTAAATAAAATCCCTGCTATTATTTACAATTGAGGACACATCCTTTATGTTATTCCCATAAAGCTTGTTGATATTTGAACTCATAATAAGTTCACCCTTTTTCATAAATGGTACAGTCCAACAAAAGTTGGCCCCAAAAATAAGAGGGACGCTATAAAACTAGGCTACTTCGTTAGTTGGAAAGCGAGTTTTCAAGAACAATTACGCACTTAACCATGGAGAAAACCGAAGTGATGAAACCAAAAAGTCTTGATGACCTGATCAAATTGCTGCATAAACTCTTTGAAAGTGACAAAATCAATGTGGAGGAGGTGCAACAAATAATGGAAGCATATGACAGCAATCTACAGGAGTGGAAGAAATTTGCTATGTTTGACCCGACCAGGTAAAAAATATTTGAATTATGTTTATTTATATTTAGAAATTATTATACTAATTATTATTATTACTATTATACCTACTATATTGGTGTTGTTTAGTAGGCCTGTTTAATGTAACGAAGTAGCCTAGATTTATAGCGTCCCTCTTCTTTTTGGGGCCAACTTTTGTTGGACTGTACCATTTATGAAAAAGGGTGAACTTATTATGAGTTCAAATATGAACAAGATTTATGGGAATAACATCACTATTTCCAGCAGCACAGTCGATAGCGCGCCGGACCTCGGGCTAGAAGGTTGAGGGTTCGAGACCTGCTCCCTGCCTGTTTCATTACAATATGTATTTTATATGCAGTTATCACCTTATCATGAAATCCTGAAACTAATAGTATTACAATGAATTGAAAAAACACCAGCCATTGACTTGAAATTGGTGGGGTGCTTGGCTATATGGTGTAAACTTTAACATGAAAGGTGTAGCATGAGTGATCAGCAGGCAACATTAAATGTAGACCTCTAGATATATATATACACAATTTAGAACATCTACATTTAGACCAGTGGAGGCTGCTGAGGGAAGGATGGCTCATAATAATGGCTGAAACGGAAATGGAATGGCATCAAACACACGGAAACAATATGCTTGATGTATTTAATACCATTCCACCGATTCTGCTCCAGCCATTACCACGAGCCAGTCCTCCTGTGATTTAGACCTCAGGATATATATATAGGCTTAGACATGACATAGGCTTCAGAGGATTCAATGGCAGTGGGATGTCTCTCATATTTGCAATTATTCACTGTGTTAATAATATTATATTGTTAATATAGCCTTTCTTTTTGAATGTTTAACTGCATAACACATTTGAACAGATTATATTAAACTTTTGCTATGTAAAATAGTCTGAGCAATATATTAAATATTTATAAAATATAGCCTAGCATGCATGCGGCTAACTTTTAAAACTTTAAAAAAAAGTTACATTTGAAGATGTTGACAACAGAATGAGACTTTCAAAGTGAGTTTCATTGTTTGCTTTAGCAAAAGAAAATGCCATATCCACAGTTTTTCCCGACTTGCGCCATCAACTTGGGAATATTTTGATTCTTGTGTGGGGTGGGGGTAAATGGAGGGTGGGTACTCTTCCGCAAATCAGAATTAGAGACAGATTTCCACCGGTTGCTTTGAGGACGTGCTGTGCATTTGCGTTATGATCACACACTGGACCTTGCAGATGCTACAAAATCACTGATGCATTTCTATGCACCCAAAAACGTGACTGGTGTAATTTAAGCAGAGACATGATCTGGGCCATAGTAGGTTGTTTGAAAGGATCTCTATATCATCAGATATTAACAGTACTCCTACTACATTTATTTAGGTCAATCACTAACGAACGGGCTATCAATAGCCCGATTCACTGTGTGGTGAATTTGGGCACTACGGAAATTGGTGGGTAAAACGTTTCAGTTAGTTTTGAGCTAAAACATAATTTGAAAGTTTTCTGAATGAGTCACACCACTAAGAACAAAATCCATTGCAATCCATCTGTCCAAACCCCTTTCCTCTGGTCTTTATTCTGGCATTAGTGTAAGTATTTATGCCAGATAATTTGCATGTACAGTATTGGGGTAGTTGCAAATCAGTTTGTGGCTATACCATACGATTCAGTGTCCTACATTTCAGTGTAGCTATAACAAAGGCATCGGATGTCCTACCTTTGTTCTAAAAGCATCAGTTGTCATACACCCCACAATGTTGGACAGGTGCTGACTAATGTAATAGTAAACATAAGCAAAAATGCTATTAATGCTACCAATAATTGAATGGGTAAACACTATTTTTGTTCTAACCCACACCTCTGTTTGTGTTGTGAATGTGTTCCAGGTACACAAGGAACCTGGTGGATGAAGGGAACGGAAAGTTCAACCTCATTTTACTCTGTTGGGGAGAGGGTCAGGGCAGGTTAGACATTTTTGCGAACAATGTTGAAAGTTATTTGATCTGATCCATTGAAATACATTCTTATTTCGGTGCTATTTCTATAAGACTGTATATCGTCAGTTTCAAATAGTATTGGCAGAACCAGTGTAATTACAATGTGTTATGTGACTTGTCAGGTAAAACATCAGTATGTCGTTCTACTGAAATGAAAAAACATGCTCCAGAGTCCAAGGTTCTTGTTAAAGTCAACGTTATGTACGTTTTACAAAGATAAATACATGTGGGTAATAATTTGCCCCTTTGAAACAGTCAGATATTGACAATTGGTCACCTTACATTGCTTGAGGCAGAGAGAAAGGTACAGAATAGCAGATTGTAGCTAATGTGGTTTGAGAGGTGAAGTTATACTGCATGTCAGTAGACCACATGATATATAACATTTTAACACAAAAGGCAGAAAATGTGTCCTTAAACAGGACTATTTTAGAACTAATGAACCTGTACAGACACATAACCATAGGTACTGAGCCCCATATAACACTGTTCTGGAACATTCTAAGTTTCTAAGGCTGAGCCCCAAATAATACTGTTCTGGAACATTCTAAAAGTGTCTGTGTTTTTCACCACTTGCAGCAGTATCCATGACCACACAGACTCCCACTGTTTCATGAAGATGCTGCAAGGTGAACTGAAGGAGACGTTGTTTGAATGGCCCAATAACAAAACACAGGATGTTGGTGACATGGTTCAGAAATCTCAGAAAATTCTGAAAGAAAACCAGTGTGCCTACATCAATGGTAAGATTCAAGGCAGTTTAGTATTTCCTCAACATTGTGTGTCAGACAACATAAGGAGGCATTTATTCATATTATTTACACACATAATATGCATATATATCTTTATAAACATCCTCTTACAAGTGAATATCTTTACTTTCAAGTATTTGATTATCTGAAAACTAGTTGTACATGTTACATATTATACAAATTCTTAATGGATACTGTATGACTCGTATGTGTTGTGTTCGGTTTAAAATTTAGCGGAACTAACAGCTGTGTGATATTTGAATGTTTTACCTTCCGTTGCCATATCATAGATGTGTGGTGTTTGTCGGTTTTAGATTCCGTTGGGTTGCACAGAGTAGAGAACGACAGTCACACCGAAGGTTCGGTCAGTTTGCACCTGTACAGTCCCCCCTTCGATACCTGCCAGACTTTTGACGAGCGCACAGGACACAAAAACACTGTCAAGATGACGTTCTGGAGCAAATTTGGAGAGAGGACTCAATCTGTAAGCATTCTTTCTTAAATTAAGCCACGTTCTTACCCAAGCTCATTATATCATTATCTAAACATTGGTTTATTAAGTGTTAATAGATATTACTTCCAATCACTGAAGTTTTACAACTTTCGTTTACCTAAGAGCGTAAGTATATCACCCAAGCCAGTGGAGATTGATGCAAGTTGTGAATGTATTGGTGAAAGGGCAGGTTGGCATTTATTGTCATGAATCTTGCCCTGAAGGCGGCTATGCAGAGTGGTCATTAGCTGATGCTGCCACAGTCATAAAATATGATTTTAAACCTAACCCTTACCTTAACCCTAAGCTTAACCACACGGCTAACCCTAACCTTAAATTAAGACCAAAAAGCTCATTTTGGTTTTTATGAATTTTTACAATATAGCCAATTTTGACTTTGCAGCTGGTTCATCTAGCGGGAATCGCTCAGTTCTGCCTCCAGCTCAAGATTTATGACAATAAATGTGGTGAAAGGTGCCATAAACTATTTGTTATGGTTCAAACGGCTTGCTGTTGAAAGTCCACAGAGTAGGTCTACCATCAGACATTATGTTTCATTTGAATCTCACAGAATTTAATTGAAACAATGGGACACTCATTATTGTCCCATGAGTCACTCACGGATATCTTTGAACAAATAGTGAAATTGGCTGGCAGCTTATCTTAACAGTTAATTTAAGAACACTAACATGTTTAGAAAGCTGTAAAAACTTGGTTTCTGGACCTTCATTAACTATCAGCATTGTTGTAAAGTTGGCTATTGTTTAACTTGACTGAGTGTGCTGAAAGTTCATGATTGGTGATCTCTAAGGTAGTAACATGAGACGTATCAGTTTTGGCATCGTCACATTATGAGGACCACCCTGGTCTGTGAGCTCTTTACATTCTGTATAGAGTACCTGTTCTGTTGCCTGCTCACACATCCTGACACTTAGGTTACTTTAACTGTTCTGTTGCCTGCTCACACATCCTGACACTTAGGCTACTTTAACTGTTCTGTTGCCTGCTCACACATCCTGACACTTAGGCTACTTTAACTGTTCTGTTGCCTGCTCACACATCCTGACACTTAGGCTACTTTAACTGTTCTGTTGCCTGCTCACACATCCTGACACTTAGGCTACTTTAACTGTTCTGTTGCCAGCTCACACATCCTGACTCTTAGGCTACTTTAACTTTTCCTTCCAAATTGTTAACAGATGTTTAATTACGCAGGAAGTCTGCAAGTCATTTCCACCCCAGTACAATCAGCAATTCGGTGAAGCCCTTAGTATTTTAAAATACATTTACTGTATTTTTTAAGCGTGTAAGCTTCCATTTTGTGTTTTGGTTAAGAATTCAAGGAATCTGTTCCCACAGGCTGATAGATATGTAACTGGGAGACTGTGTTGCACACAGCTATAGCTTTTAATCTATTGAGCATGTGAAAGCCTGCAGGTAATGTTCAGACTGGCTGGCTGCTTTGTCAACAGCAGGGAGCTTATCGAAAACCCGCAAATTGCTTAAGTTTATCTTGACCAAGCCACTTCTGGCCTGCATATTACAACAACGCTAGTATGTTGGATAAGATAAGAGTATGGACCTCAACACTTCTCCTCTCAATGATCTGTTTTCGTATTGTTGTTTTTGTGTTTGAGTGATATGAAGTTTCTCAAATGGCCAATACAGGTTTTGAATATTAGTGGTGTATTCCTCTCATATTTCTGTTGTGGTGCGTATCATCATGCTTCGTGCTATGGCCTAACTTACTGCACATTTTATATTTTACAGGAAACAACAGTCTCACAAGAAAACAACTGAGGCGCAGAAGAAAACAAGTGCGCTTGGAATGATAGTGTTGTCAAATAGAGTCAACATGATGCTGCAAATAAGTCAAATTCATACCTAGATATATATAGGGGATCTTAATTTGAGCCAGTTTGCTACAGAATGAAAATTATTCTGCAGCAACAGGAAATGTGACCTGTGTAACCACACTTTTGTGCTGTTATGGCATATGGTTGAAGTGTATTATGTATGAGTGGAAATAGATTATTACATCAAGGAATGTCATCAACAGTTTTACACTTTTATTGAAGTGTTATTGATTTTTACAAAAAATTGTCTTCACTATTTTGACAAGTGTTATGTAACATTAAATTATTTGTGCAGTTAAATTAGTGGCAATTTACATTCGGAAAACGGAAAGCTTTATACATGCATTATTTGAAAATGTGATCCCTGTCATTGATATTTCCAGAGTGTTCTGCTTTTTGGGATGAGAAGGGGTGTTAATTGGCATTATCTATTTCAGTGTCACTCTTGAATGTGTTTCATTGTTTTAACCTCAGTATAAGGAGACTTGTCAAGGACTTTCTGGACTTGTGGGTCGCGGTTGGATTATAATAAAAAGAATGTTCAGTAGAACAAGGCACTCACTTTTTCTCAGGATTTTGCATGTTTAAAAAAAAAAATGTATATGAATTTAGATAGTGCCATGATAGCATTGTCAGTTAAAATGAATATTGTGAATGATAAGCCTTGCTTTGACTGTTGACCATTAAATATAAACATTTTAAATCATGAGATACTGTTGTGTGTGTGTGTTTTTTAATCAACCTATTAGTATACTCTCAAACGAACAAAATGTTTTTGACAGGACTTGCTGATATAAAACCTGCTTACTGTCCATACAGTCACATCCATAATTATTGGCACCCTTGATAAAGATAAGCAAAATAGACTATAAAATATATAATACAAATACAGTCCTGAGCTATATTGTTTGCTCAGAGAAAGAGATTTTGTTTAATAAGTAATACTGTTTTTCTCTCAAAAAGGTAGGTGTCACAATTATTGGCACACCTTAAGATTCTCCTAAATAAAATCAAACAAAAGTAAATCTGCATCTTAACATTCTACATTTTTAAGTTAAACTCAGTTTAAGGTGTTCTGCCCTTTCGGTATTATGCCCTTCATTGGAGTATAACAAGTAGGTAATATTCCTCTGTCATCCTTCACCATGGGAAAAGGCAAAGAATTCACAAACGAAAAGATACAAATGGTTGCTGTGTCACGACTTCCACCGAAGGTGGCTCCCCTTCCTGTTCGGGCGGCGCTCGGCGGTCGTCGTCACCGGTCTACTAGCTGCCACCGATTTCCTTTTCTATTGGTTATGTCTTATTTGTTTCATCTGTTTCTCGTTTGGGGTTTGGTTTAGGGCTATTTAAGCCTGTTATGCCCGCCTGCTTTTGGACGGGCTTGTTTCTCTGTTCTGTTTTGTGGATGGTATTGTTTGTATTTTTCCGGACTGTTTGTGTTCTGTTTTGGGCCGGTCATTTATTCACCTGTTGTTTTGGCATGACCTTTTCTCACCGGAATAAATACGGTTTTCCTTAAACCTCTGCTCTCTGCGCCTGACTCCGCACACACCATTCCTAGTTTCGTAACATGCTGACTTCCAAAAATCAGGAAATGCTACATAAAAAATACCACAAAAAAAACATACACTGTTGTTCAAAAGTTTGGGGTCACTTAGAAATTTCCTGGTTTTTGAAAGAAAAGCTAATTTCTTGTCCATTAAAATAACATCAAATTGATCAGAAATACAGTGTAGACATTGTATTGTAAATAACTATTGTAGCTGTAAACGGCAGATTTTTTATAGAATATCTACATAGGCGTACAGAGGCCCATTATCAGCAACAATCACTCCTGTGTTACAATGGCACGTTGTGTTAGCTATTTCTGATCAATTTTACTGTTAACAGTAACCGCAGCCAAGGGGCGCAACTTTGGTGGGATGCATTATTTTTTATTTTTTTGTCAGATAAACACTCCAAACAGCCTAACAGCTTAACCTAACCTAATCGAATTGTTTTCATTCCAATGATAAAACTGGGGGAGGGGAATGCATTTTCAGAATGTGGAGGGGATCCCTCCGGTCCCAAGTGAAAGTTGTGCCCCTCACCACAGCTTAAGTGTCAAACAAGTTATTGCAAAAAGGGCCCATGTAGATAGTTAAATAGTTAACCAATAGCTATCCAGACTAACTATTTAGCAGTCTTATGGCTTGTGGGTAGAAGCTGTTCAGGGCAGAGAACAGTCTGTGGCTGGGTGGCTGAAGTCTTGTCTCTGCATACAGTATGAAGAAAGTTAGAGGTAGCTTCGCGAGACAATTCTAACTAGTGTTAGCGCAATGACTGGAAGTCTATGGTATCTACTAGCACGAGACATAAAAATGGTATCCATGAGTTCATCTGACTCTGGGGAAGTAGATAAAGGGCTTCATTGCCAAAATCCTGAAGTATACCTTTAAAGTCAACGGCATCACAAACAACCAAGTACCAGGACATTTTATCCGGATGCCTCTGCCAGGAGGCTGAAACATGTCCGAAAGTGAATCTTCCAGCAAGACAATAACCCCAAGCAACCATCAAAATCTACAAAGAAATGCTTAATTGACCACAAAATCAACCTATTGCAATGGCCATCTCAGTCTCTGGACCTGAACTCCATTGAAAACCTGTGGTTTGAATTGAAGAGGGCAGTCCATATGTGCAGGCCGAGGGATATCAAGGATCTGGAAAGATTCTGTATGGAGGAATGGTCGAACACTCCCAATGTGTTCTCCAATCTTATAAAACATTTTGGAAAAAGGCTCAGCGCCGTTATCCTCGCAAGGGGAAGGAGTATTGAAAACAGGGGTTCCAATTATTTCTAAACCTAACTTTTAGAAGAAAAATATATATACAATTTGTTAAACAAAATATATTTATCTGAGGAATTCTATTAGTTTAAAATAATCTAATTTAGCAATTATTTTGAGCATATAATATAGCTCAGTATTTAACAAGGGTGCCAATAATTTGGGATGTCACTGTACACTGATATACCGTACACGTACAGTACATTTGTTCTTCAAATAATCTTGTGTGAATGTGTTTAAATTTAAATTTGCCCCAGTATTGAATGTGGCAAAGTCTTATCCTAGTAGGCCTACATGCTACACCAGTAAAAAAAAGTGTTTGATAAGAGACCATATTAGTAAGGTAAATTAATGAGGCGATTGTAACTGAGATAAGAGTGTTTTTAGTAGTTACAGTCTTGTCCCATCGCTGCAACTCCCGTACAAACTCAGGAGAGGCGAAGGTTGCAACACAGCCTGGGATCAAACCCAGGTCTGTAGTGATGTTTCTAGAACTGCAAAGCAGTGTCTTAGACCGCTGCACCACTCGGGAGGCCCTAGATATGAGAAACATTTTTAATCTACCATGGTTTGTGTTCATCGTGTTCCTCGTGACACTTGAGTTAAACTTTAAAAAATAACCTGATTATGGAGGGATAGTATCCTCACCAACAATATCCTAATGCCAGTGATTCAGATAACGCGCATGTTCTCAAACAGACTTGGTGAGTGTGTGCCACTGGCAAACCACACATCCCCGCAGCCGCTGCCCACGGATAGCATATGGATATCCCATAAACCATGGCAAAAAAACATTCAATTACATGAAATTAGCAAAATTGGAATTAGCTGTAAAACTGCTAAATCTTCTCTCAGCCAAATCAACATTTACTCTCTGCCCCATGGCAAAATGTGTAGAATTGCAGGAAATCAGCTATAAAACTGCACATTCTTCTTTTGGCCGCACGGCAAAAAATGTGGAATAGTAGGCAGTTAGCTGTTTTCCCCAAATAAATATCCCCCCAAGAAATATGTTGTGCATGTACCAGATTTTTTAAATAATTGTTTTATTTAAAAAATGTATTTCACCTTTATTTAGCTAGGTAGGCTAGTTGAGAACAAGTTCTCATTTACAACTGCGACCTGGCCAAGGTAAAGCAAAGCAGTGCGACAGAAACAACAACACAGAGTTACACATGGAATAAACAAACATACAGTCAATAATACAATAGAAAAAGTCTATATACAGTGTGTGCAAATGAGGTAGGATAAGGGAGGTAAGGCAATAAATAGGCCATAGTGGCGAAATAATTACAATATAGCAATTAAACACTGGAGTGATAGATGTGCAGAAGATGAATGTGCAAGTGGAGATACTGCGGTGCAAATGAGCAAAATAAATAAAATAAATAACAATATGAGGATGAGGTAGTTGGATGGGCTATTTACAGATGGGCTGTGTACAGGTGCAGTGATCTGTGAGCTGCTCTGACAGCTGGTGCTTAAAGTTAGTGAGGGAGATATGAGTCTCCAGCTTCAGTGATTTTTGCAGTTCGTTCCAGTCATTGGCAGCAGAGAACTGGAAGGAAAGGCAGCCAAATGAGGAATTGGCTTTGGGGGTGACCAGTGAATAATACCTGCTGGAGCGCGTGCTACGAGTGGGTGCTGCTATGGTGACCAGTGATCTGAGATAAGGTGGGACTTTACCTAGCAAAGACTTATAGATGACCTGGAGCCAGTGGGTTTGGCGACGAATATGAAGCGAGTATGAAGCATACAGGTCGCAGTGGTGGGTAGTATATGGGGCGTTGGTGACAAAACGGATGGCACTGTGATAGGCTGCATCCAATTTGCTGAGTAGAGTGTTGGAGGCTATTTTGCAAATGACATCGCCGAAGTCAAAGATCGGTAGGATAGTCAGTTTTACGAGGGTATGTTTGGCAGCATGAGTGAAGGATGCTTTGTTGCGAAATAGGAAGCCGATTCTAGATTTCATTTTGGATTGGAGATGTTTGATGTGAGTCTGGAAGGAGGGTTTACAGTCTAATCAGACACCTAGGTATTTGTAGTTGTCCACATATTCTAAGTCAGAACCGTCCAGAGTAGTGATGCTGGACGGGCGGCAGGTGTGGGCAACGATCGGTTGAAGAGCATGCATTTAGTTTTACTTGCATTTAAGAGCAGTTGGAGGCCACGGAATGAGAGTTGTATGGCATTGAAGCTCGTCTGGAGGTTAGTTAACACAGTGTCCAAAGAAGTGCCAGAAGTATACAGAATGGTGTCGTCTGCATAGAGGTGGATCAGAGATATATAATGGGCAGGGTTTTGGTCTTGCACCAAAGTACATCATGTACACAAGCAACAGCAAAAACAAGTGGATGAATAATGTTCACTTCATGGCTATAGTATAGTGTCAGAATTAGCATAACTGTGTAATATAGGTTACAGCATGAGTTTGAGTAAAAATAATGAGTTCGTTATATTCTAAGATTTCATAACCATAGGTGGTTCCTTTCCTAATGTAATCATGCCTATGACCACAAACAGAAAATAAGTTTAAGCTGCATCAGAACACTGTGGCTTTACAGCCCCGTCACTAATACAGCTAGGGATCAGTTAAATGCCAATATTTGCCAAGTTGCTCATTGAACCCTTCGTGGTTCAGAGGAAGTTCATTAGTATGCTATCAAGAAAATATTTGCCAATTTGTTTTACAAGCATGTGTTTGAAAACTGAGTAAGCAAAGCTTGAGGAAGTCATATTTTCTAATTGGTATGACCATAAAAAAGACTCATCATCTGAGGAGACCTACATACTGTATACAGTGCCTTCGGAAAGTATTCAGACCCCTTGACTTTTCCACATTTTGTTACGTTACAGCCTTATTCTAAAATTGATTAAATTGTTTTTTTCCCCTTATCAATCTACATCAATCTATACCCCACAATGACGAAGCAAAAACAGGTGCTTAGACATTTTTGCTAATTTATAAAAAAAATAAAACATAACATTTACATAAATATTCAGACCCTTTACTCAGTACTTTCTTGAAGCACCTTTGGCAGTGATTATAGCCTTGAGGCTTCTTGGTTATTGTAACGTCCGTCGTTAAATGAAGACCAAGGTGCAGCGTGGTAGGCCTACATTTTCTTTTAATTTTAAATGTTCCACCAAAAACAATAAACAACTCAACGAACGTAAAGCTAGGAGTGCAACACACACTTTGGTTCTCCAATCAAATGTGTGCCCGCATATAAATACTTAGGCGTTTGGATTGATATGGACTTGACATTTAAAAAAAACCTTGAGCATGGTGAAGTTATTAATTAAACTTTGGTGTATCAATAAACCCAGTCACTACAAAGCTACAGGTGTCCTTCCGAATTCAGTTGCTAGGGTGGAAGGAAAACGCTCAGGGATTTCACCATGATGCGAATGGGGACGTTAAAACAGTTACAGAGTTTAATGGCTATGATAGGACAAAACTGGATTAACCTTACAGAGAAACAGAAAGTATAAAGTCTATGGGAGGGGTAGTATGAGTGTGTCCTGAATAACCACGAGCATTAGTCTCTAGAGGTCTGCGTCCTCCAGCAGGTCAGATGGGTTAGGCCAAGCAGCAGCAGGCTTTACTGGTGACAGTAGGTTCAGGTGGGTAGAAAAAAATACAAACCGGACAAGAGAGGCTGATATTCAAAGAGGCTGATATTCTGTATGGAATTGTGCAGTATTGAGTTACCAGAAAATACAAACATGTTTGTGATGTAGGCCCTATTATACACCATGAAATATGTACTAGTGTAGTGAAAACAAGCACAAGGTGACAATGGAGGCAGACACATTTATCTGGCCTCAAGGGAAACATGTAGACATTTTATTTTCTTGACCAGTTTTGCAGAGAATGCATAGAAGATTAATACAAATCAGCACTTAACAAACACTTGACTGGTAAAAATGATGCTCCAACATACCGAGAACCTCAAAGAGAAACTGAAAGGCATTGCTCCCAAACCTCATTGAGAAAAAGACAGGCTTTGCTCCAAAAATCTGAGTAAAATAAAGTCTATGGGTGGGGTAGTATACAGTGCCTTTCGAAAGTATTCACACCTCTTGACTTCAAAAACATTTTTGGTGTTGTGTTACAGCTTGAATTTAAAATTGATTTCATTTAGATCAACTGGCAACAGACAAACAGAGTACACAGGTAAAAATACACAGTGGATGTTACGAACCCCTTTTGCCCTGCAGTCTAGGGGGGGTGGAAACGAGACCCGTAACATATCTCATGCAAATCATAACAGTGAAAAGGAACAGTGAGAACTAAAAAAAACAGACAACCTAAATTGACCTAAAATTACACACGGTAATGGGGGGGGGGGGGGGGGGGGCTGAGCTGGATCCAAGGAAAGAACTAATAAATATTTTTAAAAACCTAAGCTAATCTTACCTGCTTCATGAACAGCTAGCTAACGAACCAATAAAATACAGTGGGTGGTCCGCCCAGTTCTAACTAGGGTACTTAGACAAAGTTTTCTTACGGGTAATGTATGCCCATGGGCGACTTGGCTTGGCGACAATCATAAAGACAGGTGAAACAGATCAGGGTGTGACAGTATCCCCCCTCTACGGGAGCCAACTGGCGTCCTACCTGGGCACATACCTGATTGACCAGGGTGCCGGCGGTGGAAGTCAGCATGAGGGCTGGGTCCAGGATGTCTCTAGCGGGGACCCAGCACTTCTCCTCCGGGCCATAACCCTCCCAGTCAACCAGGTATTGGAAACCCCTTCCCCGTGGTAAAACACTCAGGAGCCGTCTCACCGTATATAGCGGATGGCCATCGATGACACGGGGAGGAGGGGTCGGCCTGGAAACAGAAGACAAAGGGCTGTGAGACATGGGCTTAATCCTAGACACATGGAAAGTAGGGTGAATACGGAAGGTACGGGGTAACAAAAGACAAACAGCAGTGGAGCTAATGGCTCCAGAGATGGCGAACGGGCCGATGACATGGGGGGGAAAGTGTGCGCGACTCCAAACGGAGGGGCAGGTCCTTTAGAGCCATACCCTCTGCCCGAGTCGATAGCGTGGAGCAGGGGTCCGGTGGTGATCCACTTGTCGCCTATACCTAGAAGTGATCTTCAACAGAGCGGCCCGGGCTCTCTTCCAGGTACGGTAACAGCGGTGGATGAACATCTGGGACGAGG
This sequence comes from Salvelinus alpinus, assembly GCF_045679555.1. Classification (NCBI taxonomy): domain Eukaryota; kingdom Metazoa; phylum Chordata; class Actinopteri; order Salmoniformes; family Salmonidae; genus Salvelinus; species Salvelinus alpinus. The sequence goes on from NC_092090.1 coordinate 92,207,169, forward strand.
GATTGCTGACTTCCTCTTGCTCAGGGAAGAGTGGAGGCTGATATCCCAAGGAACACTCAAAGGGCGAGAGACCCATGGCAGAGCAAGGAAGGGTGTTGCGAGCGTACTCAACCCATACCAGTTGCTGACTCCAGGTGGTAGGGTTGGCGGAGACAAGGCAGCGAAGAGTCATCTCTAAGTCCCGGTTTGCTCGCTCCGACTAGGCCGTTGGACTGAGGACAGGCTGTCCAACGAACCAATGAGAGTGCAGAACGCCTTCCAGAACTGGGACGAGAACTGCGGACCCCGGTCGGAGACCATGTCCACCGGGATTTGATGGATCCGGAAGACGTGCTGCACCATAAACTGGGCCGTCGTCTTGGCCAAGGGTAGTTTGGAGAGAGGAATGAAGTGGGCAGCTTTGGAAAACTGGTCGACCACAGTCAGGATGGCAGTGTTGCCCTCAGACGGGGGAGACCCATGACAAAATCCAGCGATATATGGGACCAGGGACGGTGAGGGACAGGCAGTGGTTTGAGAAGACCAGCCAGAGCTTGCAGAGGAGTCTTGTTCTGTGCGTAGACTGTGCAGGCGATGACAACGCAGCAACGTCCGGAACCATAGTAGGCCACCAAAAGCGTTGTCGCACAAAGGCCAGGGTCCAACGAGAGCCCGGGTGACAGGAAAGCCTGGAGGAATGGGCCCACTCCAGGACCGTGGACAGCATCAGTCACAAACATCTGGTTATCCGGGCACCCCCCAGGGTTTTGCTGGGACCGCTGAACCTCCCGTACCTGTTTCCCTATACCCCAGCTGAGTGCTGTCTCCTGGCACGAGCTGGAAAGGATGGTCTTGGGCTCCAGGGTGGTAACCGTGGGGTTATAGCGGCGAGACAGGGCATCCGGCTTGACGTTCTTAGACCCCGGCCGGTAGGAGAGGGAAAAGTTGAACCGGGTAAACAGCAGGGACCATCTTGCTTGCCTGGAGTTGAGGCGCTTGACGGTGCGAAGATACTCCAGGTTTTTGTGGTCGGTCTACACAATGAACGGATGTTCCGGACGTTGGGATAGAACAGCCCCCAATCCGACATCCGAAGCATCGGCCTCCACGACGAACTGGCGGGAAGGGTCAAGATGAACCACTGTAGGAGCAGTGGTGAAGCAGTTTTTAAGGTCCCGGAACGCCCGGTCAGCGGCAGAGGACCATGTGAACGGAACCTTGGTAGAGGTGAGTGCAGACAGGGGGAGGTCAGGGTGCTGTAACGCCGAATACAGCGGCGATAAAAGTTGGCGAACCCCAGGAAGTGTTGCAGCTGCACCCTGGATGTAGGCTGAGGCCAATCCCCACCGCTCTCACATTCTCGGGATCCATCTGGACACTCCCAGCAGAGATGATGTAGCCCAGAAAGGGAATGGTGGAGCGATGGAACTCACACTTTTCCGCCTTAATGAACAACTGGTTCTCCAGAAGGCGCTGGAGAGCCTGTGGGACGTGGAGCACGTGTTCTTGGGGGGAGCGGGAGAAGACGAGGATGTCATCAATGTAGACAAAGACGAACCGGTTCAGCATGTCGTGGAGAACATTATTCACCGGAGCCTGGAACATGGCAGGGGCGTTGGTGAGGCCAAAGGGCATGACCAGAAATTCGTAGTGGCGCTGGCCGTGTTGAAGTTGGACTTCCACTCGTCCCCCTCTCGTATCCGCACCAGGTGGTAGGCAATTCGTAGATCCAGCTTTGAGAAAAGAGTGGCCGCCTGGAGAGGCTCGAAGGCCGAGGAAATGAGTGGTAGCAGATAACAGTTATTCACCACAATGTCATTGAGTCCCCAGAAGTCAATGCACGGTTGTCCTTTTTCTCCACGAAGAAAAAACATGTGCCAGCAGGAAAGGAAGAGGAACAGATAAATCCTGTAGCTAGGGAGTCCCCAATGTAGGTCTCCATAGCCTTGGTCTCTGATCCCGACAGAGAGTGCAGACGTCCCCTGGGCAGACTTCCCTGAGTGGTGCTAGGGAGAAGGTCAATCCCGCAGTCATAGGGGTGAGGCAGCGGAAGGGAAGTGGCCCGGGACTTGCTAAACACCTCCCGGAGGTCCTGGCACTCCACTAGAATGGCGGAGAGGTCTGGAGCAACTTCTGAGCCCCCAGGAAGATGTCCCGTGGCAGGTTGCGCCGACTTCAGCCAATGGGCGTGGCAGATCGGACTCCAGCCCATGATAGCACCCGTAGACCAGTTGATGACGGGATTGTGTCGCTGGAGTCAGGAGAATCCCAAAACCACGGGAATCTGGGGGGAATTGATGAGCAGGAATTGAATGGTCTCGCTGTGATTCCCTGACACACATAGGTTGATGGATTGGTGTTATGGGTGACCCGACCTATAGAGCGCCCATCCAGCGCTCTAACATCCATGGGAATGGAGAGGAGCTGTTCAGCTCGGAAGCCAGTGTGGCGTCCAAAAAGCTCTCGTCGGCCCCAGAGTCAATGAGGACCTGGAGAGATTTGGACTGGTTTCCTCACATCAGAATGACATGAAAAGGGGTGCGAGTAAGGGAAGCAGAAAAGTTCTCCATATAGCCCACCAGAGTACCCGTTCCTACCGGGGAACCTGGTATTCTACCGGGAGAGAGGACTTAAAATGTCCAAAAGTACCATTATACAGACAGCTCCTTGTGTTGATCCTGTATTGCCGTTCCGCTGGCAACAGCTCAGCTCTGCCTAGTTGCATATGCTCGGGACACAGTGCCTCCGCCTTCTTCGGTGACTCTCAACGAAGGTCTGGAAACCTCAGGTGCTCTCGGCAACGGGACCGCCAAGGACTTCCAGGATGACTCGGAGGCGAGGTGGAATCCCTTGCGGTGCGAGTGAAATCGAATTTCCTCTCGATCCGTCGTTCCCGCAATCGCCCATCGATGCGGATGGTCAAAGCAATGAGGGAGTCAAGATCTGTGGGTAACTCCCGAGCAGCAAGCTCGTCCTTAACCTCCTCCGAAACACCATGCATGAACTTGTCGAACAGTGCTTTGTGGTTACACGAACTCTCCACTGCCAACATGCGGAAATCCACCGCATAGTCGGGCCACTCTGCGGGCGTCCTGCCGGAGCTGGATTACCTTCCAGACAGCTTCTTTCCCAGGGCATCAAAAACCTTCCTCACCTCTCCCACGAACCCTTCCAGACTCACGCACATGACCGGCTGTTGTTCCCATTCGGCGGCAGCCCAGGTGAGAGCCCTCCCAGACATTAGCGTGATTAGGTAGGCTTTCTATCTTGGAACGATCCGAGGGGAAGGAGGAGGGCTGAAGCTCGAAAATGAGGGCCCACTGAGCTAAAAATGCCTGACAGGTGCTCGGCTCTCCATTTAAGCGTTCCGGGGGAGGTAAACGGGGCTCTCAGGAAGGTGGAGTGGCCGGTGGGACAGCACTGCTAACCGCCGAGTTACTGAGGGGCGGTGGGGTTACCACCGTGGCAGACTGCCCCCCAGATAACCCGCGGAATTGCTCCAGCAGCATGTCCAACGCCCGGTCATGGCGCTCAGCCAACATTTGGACCCCCTCCAAAAGACCACGAAACAATTCCTCGTGCCTACCAATGGAGGCTCCTTGGGAGGAGATGGCATTGTGCAGCTGGCCCGGGTCTGCTGGGTCAGTCATCGCCAGTTCGTACTATCAGGTATGAAGGTAAGACCCAGATGCAGACAACGTCGAATTCACAATGTTTATATAATCCAACGGGGGCAGTTAATAGACAGGTCAAGGCAGGCAGGGGTCCGTAATCCAGAGGTAGGGCAATGGAACCGGACAGCATGCAGGCTCAGGGTAGGCAGAGGTCAATAATGGGGCAAAGTTATAGGTCAGCAGGCAGGCTCAGGGTCAGGACAGCCAAGAGTCAAAACCAGGAGGGCAAGAAAAAGAGAGACTGGGAAAAGCAGGAGCTGAGAAACAAAAACAATGGTTGACTTGACAAACAAGACAAACTGGCAACAGACCAAGAGAGAACACAGGTATAAATACACAGGGGATAATGGGGAAAGATGGGCGACACATGGAGGGGGGTGGGGACAATCACAAAGACAGTTGAAACAGATCAGGATGTGACAGGCAAATAAAGGTTAAAATAATAATAATAGCAATCACCTCAAATGCAAATGTCTTGACTGCTGATCATTTTGTTCAGGAAAACATTATTTTAAAATGCCTTCTTATTCATAACACTGGCAAAACCTTGCTGGACGCTTCCAATGTATGGATGCAAATAGAACTAGTCACTTATCAAGATTTTTTACAAATTAGAGTGCTAATGTAGTCAAACGTCACTGAACGTCACTGTAGACCCAAAAATTATCTGAGCAACACCAGTTTACTGAAAATATATTCCACAACATACTGTCCTGAAATAAATGTTTAGTCTTTATAGGAAAACTACCATGCTGACAAAATGATTGGTCCATTTACTGGCAAAATGATTAGCCAATTTCCACAAAAACTCATAGAGGAACAGAAATTCTAAAGTCTATTAGAGGGGTAGTATGAGTGTGTCCTGAATCACCACCAGCATTAGTCTCTAGAGGTCTGCATCCTCCAGCAACTCAGATGGGTTAGGCCAAACAGTAGGCTTTACTGGTGACAGTAGGTTCAGGTGGCAACAAGAAATGCAATGCAGACAAGAGCTCAGAGAGGCTGAAATTCTGTATGGAATTGTGCAGTATTGAGTTACCAGAAAATACAAACATGTTTGTGATGAGGATCTATTATTCACCATGAAATGTGTACCTGTGTAGTGAAAAGAAGCACACACTGACATTGGAGGCAGAAACATTTAACTGTCCACAAGGGAAACATGTAGAGAATTTTTTCCTTGCTAGTCTTACAGAAAATAAGATTAATACGAATCAGGATTTAACAAACACTTTACTGGTAAAATGATGCTCCAACGTGCCCAGTAACTCAAAGAGAAACTGAAAGGCTTTGCCCAGAACCTCATAAAGAACCTGAAAGGGCTTTGCTAATAAACTCATAGAGAAACAGATAGGCTTTACCCACAAACCTCATAGAGAAAAAGACAGGCTTTGCTCAAAACCTCATAGAGAAACAGAAAGTCTATGGGTGGAGTAGTATACAGCGCCTTCCGAAAGTATTCACACCTCTTGACTTAAAAACATTTTTTGGGGTTGTGTTACAGCTTGAATTTAAAATTGATTACATTTCTGTCACTCGCTTACACACAATACCGCATAATGTCAAAGTGGAATTATCTATTTCAAAATGTGTATAAAACGTATGTAAAATGAAAATCTATAACGTCTTGAGTCATCAATTATTAACCCAGTTTGTTATGGCAAGCCTAAATTAGTTCAGGAGCAAAAATGTCCTGAACAAGTCACATGATAAGTCGCATGGACTCACTCTGTGAGCAACAATAATGTTTAACATTATTTTTGAATGACTACCTCATCTCTGTACCCCACACATACAATTATCTGTAAGGTCCCAGTCGAGCAGTGAATTTCAAACACAGATTCAACCACAAACACCAGGGAGATTTTCAAGTATCTCGCAAAAAACGGGAATCTGTTGGTAGATGGGTAAAAGTTTAAAAAAGCAGACATTCAATATCCCTTTGAGCATGGTGAAGTTATTAATTGCACTTTGGATGGTGTATCAATACACCCAGTCACTACAAAGCTGCAGGTGTCCTTTCTAACTCAGTTACCGGAGAGGAAGGAAATCGCTCAGGGATGTCACCATGATGCGAATGGGGACTTTAAAACAGTTGCCGAGTTTATTGGCTAAGATAGGAGAAAAATGAGGATTGATCAACTATATTGTAGTTACTCCACAATACTAACCTAATTGACAGAGTGAAAAGAAGGAATCTCTTACAGATCAAAAAATATGCATCCTGTTTGCAACAAGGCAGTAAAGTAATCCTGCAAGCGATGTGGCAAAAGCAATTACCCTTTAGTCCTGAATACAAAGTGTTAAGTTTGGGGCAAATAAAGGTTCAAATAATAATAATCTGTCACACCCTGATCTGTTTCACCTGTCTTTGTGATTGTCTCCACCCCCCTCCAGGTGTCGCCCATCTTCCCCATTATCCCCTGTGTATTTTTTACCGGTGTTCTCTGTTTGTCTGTTGCCAGTTTGTCTTGTTTGTCAAGTCAACCAGTGTTTTTGTATCAACTCCTGCTTTCCCCCAGTCTCTCTTTTCTCATCCTTCTGGCTTTGACCCTTGCCTGTCCTGACCCTGAGCCCGCTCGCCTGACCACTCTGCCTGACCCTGAGCCTGCCTGCCGTCCTGCCGTCCTGTACTTTGCCCCGTCTCTGGATTACCGACCTCTGCCTGACATGACCCTGAGCCTGCCTGCCTGCCGTCCTGTACTTTGCCCCGTCTCTGGATTACCGACCTCTGCCTGACATGACCCTGAGCCTGCCTGCCTGCCGTCCTGTACTTTGCCCCGTCTCTGGATTTCCGACCTCTGCCTGACATGACCCTGAGCCTGCCTGCCTGTCGTCCTGTACCTTTGCCCATGTTGCTGTAATAAACAGTATTACCTCGACACGGTCTGCATCTGCGTCTTACCTTATGCTGATATAATCATGATCACTGAAAATGCAAATGTCTTGACTGCAGATCATTATGTTCAGGAAAACATTATTGTAAAATGCCCTCTTATTCATGTTACTGACAAAATCCTACTGGACGCTTCCAATGTATGGATCCAAATAGAACTGGTCACTTATCAAGATTTTTTACAAATTAGAGTGACTAATGTAGTCGTAAACTTTAATTTACTTTGCTCATTTACTGGCCAATTTCCCAAAATATTCAACCGAGAAACAGAAATTCTAAAGTCTATTAGAGGGGTAGTATGAGTGTGTCCTGAATAACCACCAGCATTAGTCTCTAGAGGTCTGCGTCCTCCAGCAGCTCAGATGGGTTAGGCCAAACAGTAGCAGGCTTTACTGGTGACAGTAGGTTCAGGTGGCAACTAGAAATGCAATGCAGACAAGAGCACAGAGAGGCTGAAATTCTGTATGTAATTGTGCATGATTGAGTTACCAGAAAATACAAACATGTTTGTGATGTAGGCGCTATTATACACCATTAAATATGTACTAGTGTAGTGAAAAGAGGCACAAGGCAACAATGGAGGCAGAAACATGTAACTGTCCGCAAGGGAAACATGTAGACAATTTTTTACTTGGCCAGTCTTACAGAGAATACAAAGAAGATTATTACCAATCAGCACATCACAAACCCTTTACTGGTAAAAGGTTGCTCCAACGTGCCCAGTAACTCACAGAGAAATTGAAAGGGCTTTACTCACAAACCTCATAAAGAAACCGAAAGGCTTTGCCCAGAACCTCATAGAGAAACCGAAAGGCTTTGCCCAGAACCTCATAGAGAAACCGAAAGGCTTTGCCCAGAACCTCATAGAGAAACCGAAAGGCTTTGCCCAGAACCTCAAAGAGAAACAGAAAGGCTTTGCCCAGAACCTCCTAGAGAAACCGAAAGGCTTTGCCCAGAACCTCCTAGAGAAAAAGACAAGCTTTGCTCAAAACTTCAGATAACAGAAAGTCTATGAGTGGGTAATATACAGTGCCTTCCGAAAGTATTCACACCTCTTGACTTACATTTTTTGGGGGGGTTCTGTTACAGCTTGAATTTAAAATGTATTACATTTAGACATTTCTGTCACTCGCTTACACACAATACCGCATAATGTCAAAGTGGAATTATCTTTTTCAAAATGTGTATAAAACGTCTATAAAATGAAAATCTATAATGTCTTGAGTCATTAATTATTAACCCAGTTTGTTATGGCAAGCCTAAATTAGTTCAGGAGCAAAAATGTCATCTCTCAGGGATGTCACCATGATGCGAATGGGGACTTTAAAACAGTTGCCGAGTTTATTGGCTAAGATAGGAGAAAAATGAGGATTGTAGTTACTCCACAATACTAACCTAATTGACAGAGTGAAAAGAAGGAATCTCTTACAGATAAAAAAATATGCATCCTGTTTGCAACAAGGCAGTAAAGTAATCCTGCAAGCGATGTGGCAAAAGCAATTACCCTTTAGTCCTGAATACAAAGTGTTAAGTTTGGGGCAAATAAAGGTTCAAATAATCATAATCATCATCACTGCAAATGCAAATGTCTTGACTGCTGATCATTCTGTTCAAGAAAACATTATTGTAAAATGCCCTCTTTTTCAATGACACTGACAAAATGCAGTATTGAGTTACCAGAAAATACTTACATGTTTGTGATGTAGGCCCTATTATGCACCGTGAAATATGTACTAGTGTTGTGAAAAGAAGCACAAGGCGACAATGGAGGCTGACACATTTATCTGGCCACAAGGGAAACATGAAGAGAAAGTACTAGTTTTTTTCACCGTCTTGCTTACGGAGAAAACAGAGAAACGAAAACATGTCTGTAATCCTAAAGAACACTTTGTTCAAGGTCTGGCAATCCACTTGCTGAAACAAATCTGGCTTTTTCCCATTACTTTGTGTAACCCTGCATAACATTCCATACAAATGTGGATTCAAATACATCAGTCCATGATGCAATGTATTCTCTTTCCAATGATTCTGTCCAAAAAAGCATTCACCAAATGCCTTAATTTCAGAGAAAGTGCTACTTTCTCCCCGCCCCCTCATATTTTCCCCCGTAAGTATTATTTTGAAATTAATACTTTCCCCATAACACATGGCCCAAGGATGAAGCCTACCTCTTGAACTGTAACATGTTTAGAATCATCTTAAGAATCAACAGCATGAATGGCATTATTCTGTATTTTTCTGTAACTTTTACAGTTTTTTTTATAGGAAAATTGAAGTTATTGTTATAGTTTACTGACATACAGAATAATTAATTTGAGAGCAAGATATTGAATTTTGCTATAACTGTTGCTACCTGTTCAACACACAGGTGTTAGGATAATCACTGCTGGAGGCATATTGTCTCAATTGATGGATTCATCTTTGATTGGTGAGTCAGCTTGTCATTACCAGTTCTGATTACAGCTCAGCTCAAAAAGCATTTTCAACTAGCTCCATCCTTTGAACGCCCGTTAACTGTATGTCATTGATCATGTATCACTAACTGCACATTCAAGTTCTAACAGAACAAAGTTTGATTACAAAATAACATTGATGAAATAGGGATGGGTAAATTTAGTATCCAACTCAACGATGAGATGTTAATTTGCACCCCTTGGTGGATGGAGATTTTAAATACAGAGGCCGAGGCATTTACAGAATACTGGCACCATCTAGAGGGGATTACAAAACATAACGTTTTTTCTTCAACAAAACATACATTTTTTTGCAGTTAGTGCAAACATCTTTCCCCAAGCTGAAATCAGAAAGTATTGTGTGGTCAAAGTATGTATTTAGTAGCCTATAGGTGTAGCATTCATTAGATTGGGAGAATAATCTGAGCCTGGTATCAGAGGTTACAGTCAAATTCACTTTGGACTTTAGGGTATAGTAGTTACAACAAGGGGTCATAGAACTGACATGGAAGCTCTAGCCCTATCAATTTGACTGGTTCCTCATGGGTACACTCACAATGGCAGTGCCTCGTTCAGTTGCAAAACGTTCTCAAACATTACAGATAAACTTGATTCCTTATTCTTCATGACTGAAAGGCATGTTTGTTCTACATAGCACATTTCTAAATATTTCCTGCTGAATGCGCCCCTGACCTGCTACAAAACAATTCGTAGCTGTATAGAAGTGGTGTGTTTTTAGGGGATCTCATCACAGCACAGATTGAAGGGGACACTTCCTGCTTTTACTTCCTGCTATTACTTCCTAACATGACCCTGATGCAGACACAGGAGACGGAAGGTTCAATACACAGAGTAGTTTATTAAACCACAGGAGGCAGGCAAAGGGCAGGTCGAGGACAGGCAGAGGTTTGTAACCAGGTCTGAGACCGACAGGTACAGGCCGGCAGGCAGGCTCAGGATCAGGACAGGCAGAAGTTTGTAAACCAGGTCAGAGTCAGAAAGGTACAGGACGGCAGGCAGGCTCGGGGTCAGGGCAGGCAGAAATGGTCGGAACCGGGAGGACTAAAAATCAGGAACTAGAGAAACAGGAGTTCGGAAAAACACGCTGGAAGGCTTGACGAGACAAGACAAACTGTTAACGGACAAACAGAGAACGCAGGTATAAATGCACAGGGGATAATGGGGAAAATGGGAGACACCTGGAGGGGGGTGGAGATCAGCACAAGACAGGTTAAACAGATCAGGGTGTTACAGTACCCCGCCCCTCTCTAGGGACATCACCTGGCGTCCTACCCGGGCATATACCTGACTGACCGGGGTGCCGGCGGTGGAACTCAACAATGAGGGCTGGGTCCAGGATGTTCCTAGCAGGGACCCAGCAACTCTCTTCTGGGCCATAACCCTCCCAGTCAACCAGGTACCGTAATCCCTTTCCCCGAGGTTCAACACTCAGGAGGCGCCTCACCGTGTAAGCCGGATGGCCGTCGACGAGACTGGGGAGAGGGGTGGACCTGGAAACAGGAGACAGAGGGCTCTTAGAGATGGGGAAAGGGTCGATAGAACGGGGGGATAGTTTGCGAGACTCCACCAGGAGGGGCAGATCCTAAGTGGACAGCCATACCCTCTGCCCGAGACGATACCGGGAAACCGGGGTCCGGTTGCGGTCCACCTGTCGTCGATACCTGGAGGTGGTCTTGAGGAGGGCAGACCAGGCTCTCTTCCAGGTATGGCGACAGCGGAGGACAAACATCTGGGCCGAGGGTATGCTGACCTCTTCCTCTTGCTCAGGGAAGAGCCGGGTGTTGAGAGTGTTGCGGGCGTATTCCACCCACACGAGTTGCTGGCTCCAGGTGTTGGGGTTGGCGGAGACGAAGCAATGAAGAGTTGTCTCCAGGTCCTGATTGGCTTGCTCCAACTGGCCAACGACGAAGACAAGCTGGCCGGCGACCCAATGAGTGTGCAGATCGCCTTCCAGAACCGGGACGAGAACTGAGGACCACAGTCAGAGACCATGTCCACCGGAAGTCCATGGATCCGGAAGACGTCCTGCACCATGAGCTGGGCCGTCTCCTTGGCTGAGGATAATGAAATTGGCGGCTATCGAATACCTATTCACCACCGTAAGGATAGTGGTGTTGCCATCTGATGGAGGGAGACCAGTGACCAAGTCCAGGGATATATGAGACCAGAGGCGGTAGGGACAGGAAGTGGTTGAAGGAGAAAAAAACAGTGCAGGTGGTGACGAACGCGGGGACGTCAGGAACCATGGTGGGCAGGCATGTCTGGAGGAATGAGCCAATTCCAGGACTGGGGAACGGGTAGCTGGCACTCCCTGGTTGCAGGCACTCTCGGCGGCCAACGTGCGTAAATCAACCGCATAATCTGCCACACTACGGGAGTCTTGACGAAGCAGGAGTAGCTTTCAGGCTGCCTCTCTCCCAGACAACGGAGAATCGGAAACCTTTCTCACCTCCGCCACAAACTCCTCCATACTGAAGCACTTGTTTGTAAAATAAACAAATTCATGATGGGATCACTGTCAGCGCTGGATCCTACAGGATTGGCATTGAAAACGTGACAAAGTGCAAAATATCATGGTCCAAACACACCAAACACACCAAGACAGTCGTGATTTTTACGCTGCTGTTACTCTCTGTTTATTATCTATGCATAGTCACTTCATATATTTACTTTTTTAAAGAAAGTTTTTACTAAATGAACTTTCTTAACACCTATGTTTCTTAAACTGCATTGTTGGTTAAGGGTTTGTAAGTAAGCATTTCACTGCAAGGTCACCTTTGTATTTGGCGCAACCTTTATTTAACTAGGCAATTCAGTTAAGAAAAAATTCTTATTTACAATGACGGCCTACCAAAAGGCAAAAGGCCTCCAGTGGGGACGGGGGCTGGGATTAAAAATGTAAATTAAATTTTAAAAATATAGGACAAAACACACCTCAACAAGAGAGATAACACAACACTACATAAAGAGAGACCTAAGACAACAACATAGCATGGCAGCAACACATGACAACACAGCATGGTAGCAACATAACATGACAGCAACATGGTAGTAACACAACATGGCAGCAGAACAACATGGTAGCAGCACAAAACATGGTACAAACAATATTGGGCACAGACAGCAGCACAAAAGGCAAGAAGGTAGAGACAACAATACATCATGCAAAGCAGCCACAACTGTCAGTAAGAGTGTCCATGATTGAGATAAAACTGTCCAGTTTGAGTGTTTGTTGCAGCTCGTTCCAGTCGCTAGCTGCAGCGAACTGAAAAGACGAGTGCTTTGTGTGCTTTGGGGACCTTTAACAGAATGTGACTGGCAGAACGGGTGTTGTATGTGGAGAATGAGGGCTGCAGTAAATATCTCGGATAGGGGGGAGTGAGGCCTAAGAGGGTTTTTTAAATAAGCATCAACCAGTGGGTCTTTGTGACGGGTATACAGAGATGACCAGTTTACAGAGCATTGGTGGCAGATCTGGTGGCCGAATATTAAAGAACATCTAGTCGCTCGAGAGCACCCTTACCTGACGATCTATAAATTACGTCTCTGTAATCTACCATGGTTAGGATAGATACTTGAATCAGGGCTAGTTTGGCAGATTTGATTTAAAGTGGCTGTAGATCATTTTAAAAAACGTATTTGAATAGAATAACAGTAAAGCAGTTATGCTCTGTGTTCGTTGAGTAGCTAGCTGAAATGTTTATTTTTCACTTTGATGTCTAACGTTCAATAGGCTAATGCTACCATTCAATTCCAGTCATTTTTGCTTGTATTGCTGGTCCCCATTGTTTACAATTCTTCCTCATTCATGTAAAGAATTATGGGATATTAGAATACTCTTTTCTTAAACTTTGTTATCTTCAACCTAGCGTTGCTCCTATGGGTACACTCAAAATGGCTGCCAGTCCACCCATTATGCCATCATTGACTTGAATGGGGAGGTCTGTTCTATGGATTATATTTCTATGGTTAGTAGGTCTTTGAGGGAGTTCGATTAAGCTTCCCCGGGTTGAATCGGGCTATGCCCCGTCACGTGACCAATCGAAGCCGGAGAGGGAGGTGTGCCCTGCTCAAATCGAATAGTAATCTGCGCCACTCGGTCATATTGTCAACAATGCAGCATGGTGCATCTTTCAGAAACATACAACATATATTTTCCGTAAATATACAGTATGTTCGAATTTTCAAAATACTTTTCAATGGGAAGGCAGGTAAAGTGTTTATCAAAAGCAATCACTTTTGCAGGTGAAAACACAGAATCCTACTCAATACTCCACGTGCTTAACCTACTTCACTTTGTTTTGAGCCGACTTTGCCGTCAAAACGGGGCACCTGGCTCACGTCCGGGAGGCAACCAGGTTCCAAACCGAAAGCAATCAATGCTAAACCGCTTTACCCGTGGCATTAATCAAATCCCCTCATAGTGAGGTCCCTTCATCTGATAATTTTGAGCAATGGTAGAGGGAAGACTAAGATGCACAAGGGGAAATCATGACATGGAGAAAGAATGGCAACAAGTTCACATGGAGTTGAAGAGAGTATGAAGTACACTACATGACCAAAAGTATGTGGACACCTGCTCATCGAACATCTCATTCCAAAATCATGGGCATTAATATGGAGTTGGTCCCCCCTTTGCTGCTATAACAGCCGCCCCTCTTCTGGGAAGGCTTTCCACTAGATGGTTGAACATTGCTACGGGGACTTGCTTCCATTCAGCCACAAGAGCATTGGCGAGGTTGCGCACTGATGTTGGGCGATTAGGCCTGGCTCGCAGTCGGCGTTCCAATTCATCCCAAAAGTGTTGGATGGGGTTGAAGTCAGGGCTCTGTGCAGGCCAGTCAAGTTCTTCCATACCAATCTCGACAAACCACTTCTGTATGGACCTCGCTTTGTGCACGGGGGTATTGTCATGCTGAAACAGGAAAGGGCCTAACCCCAAACTGTTGTCACAAAGTTGGAAGCGCAGAATCATCTAGAATGTCATTGTATGCTGCAGTGTTCAAACCATGAAAAACAGGCCCAGAACATTATTCCTCTTCTACCAAGTTTGTGTGCGGCTGCTCGGCCATGAAGCTCCAGACAAAGTGTTATTGTGCTGAAGTTGCTTCCAGAGGCAGTTTGAAACTGGGTAGTGAGTGTTACAACCAAGGACCAACGATTTTTATGCACTACGCGCTTCAGCAATCAACGGTTCTGTTCTGTGGGTTGTATGGCCTACCACCTCGCGTTGTTGCTCCTAAAAGTTTCCACTTCACAATAACAGCACTTACAGTTGACCGGGACTCGGGGATCACGTCTCAACAGATGTCTTAACAGATTCCTAACATGAATACAATGCCAAAAAAGATGCAACACCGTTTCTGGGTGGTTCCCATCATTTCTGTCAAGGGGCATTGTCTTCCGTCAGCGCGTCGACCCCAGAGGCGCAATATCGCGAGACTTTGGGGAACGCTTGCGAAGCAGACCAGACCAGGCCGGGGTTTGGCGTTGTAGAAGTAAATGAGGGATGTTAAACATTCTTCATTAGTTGTTAATTTTCTCGAAATCTAAAGGCACAACCTATATTCTAGCCAATGTCTTAAGTAGTTGAATATGTTATTACTCCAACCTCGTGAAAGTGACAAACTGACACATTTTCACATTGGTCAAAAACAACTTTATATTATAAGGAGTGGCTTTTATTCTTAACGGTTTTCACATGCGCAGTTCGGCGTGAGACGGCAGTTAGTCTCGATGACATGTTTCTGCGCTTGAGCTCATGCCGCGTTCACGTCCGAGTCGGAAATAGGAAACTCTACCATTTCCGTCTTTCTAACTGGTTGTAGTTATACACTTGCCGCGTTCAACGAATCAGCAAGTCGGACATTTTTGAGGTTCCTAGTTCCGATCAGCATATAAACGATGCATTAGCCTAGCTAAAAAATACTACTATATTTTACCTAGAGCTTATGCCGTGTTCAAGACAACTGAAAACTCGGGATAAACGAGCTCCGACTGGGAAAAATCTTTTGAAAGGTCATCCAACTCGGAATTCCAATTTGTGACCTTGGGCCTTGTTGGTTCCACTTTTCTGGCTCTGTTATTTACTTAACATATAAGGAATACTCAAAATGTGCATTTATAAATCATAACAATTTTAATCAAAATACAGCTGTAGACAGAAGTCAAAGATCAAACATACAACTGATGTCTCTCCTGAGTTCTGCAAAATAGGAAAGTCCAAGTCGCTTTTAATATGCTTGCAGTCAACCCCTAGTGATGTAACTGCCTACGTCAATACCTTCTACTCATCAGACCAAGCCCATGCATATACAGTTTTACAAACTTGCAAGAGAGAAACTAGTTCCAGTGTTTTCTAAGGGCTCAGCAGTAATTTTCCACTCCCCAAGTTGCTTTATAGTGGCATGTCTGACTAGTCTCTTACCTCTTTCACTCCCCTGCAGGGTTCTGTGTCTATGAGTCTCTTTTAGCCTTGAGGCGCTTTCTCACAGACACCCTGTTTTGACTGCAAAAACTCACACATCTCTCAGACCGTTTCTTTATAAGAGGCAGAGACTAGAAAATAACTGTGGAACAATATTAAACCTTATAATGCATATATATATATTGTTAATCTGTAGTCTAGGACCCTATAAATGTAGTGGGGGAGCGGTCTTATAGCCCTTCCCCTTCTATTAATACAAGATAAGAATAATCAATAATTATAATACATCAAACATTTGGTGCGGCCTCTATCATGACCCCAAGTTGACCCCATCAGCCTGTTTGTAGAGCTCCGACTTTTCGACCTGAAAATCACTAACATCATGATCTGACCTCGTAATTTTCAGAGTTCCCAGTTGTCTTGAAAGCACCATTAGCTAGCCAACGTCGCCATGACATCGTCTACATGATCTTGGAAGCAGCATATCTTCATACTGTACTCTCTTTTGCCTCGTTCACGTCTTAGTCGGAACTAGAACTAGGAAACTCTGACATTTCCGACTCGCTAAATGGTTGTAGTTATACACGTGCCACATTCAATCAGTTACCAAGTCTGACATTTTCGAATTTCCTAGTTCCAACTACCGTATGAACGCATCGTTTGATTGATCGGTTGAGGGATTCATAATCAGCTGGATATTGGGCGGATAGCCGGATATCAGACGGATATTGGGAGGTCGTTATTTGCAGATGATGGGGCCTTATGGAAGAGAGGAAGAAATGTGCCATACATAGTCAGGAAGGTACAGAAAGCAATTGATGAGGTAGAGCGGTGGGCATTAACGTGGGGATTCAGGTTCTCTGTAGAGAAAACTCAGACAGTGTTCTTGACCAGGAGGAAGGTGGGAGATGAGGTATGCTTGAGGTTATATGGGAGAAACTTGGAGAGGGTGGGTGCCTTCGGGTTCCTTGGGGTATACTTTGACACTAGACTGACCTGGGCAGAACACATTGAGAGAGTGGTGGGAAAGTGTAAGAAGGTACTAAATGTGATGCGCTGTTTGACAGGGATGGAGTGGGGGGCTGGGCGTGCCTCATTGAAGACCATATACAGTGGGGAGAACAAGTATTTGATACACTGCCGATTTTGCAGGTTTTCCTACTTACAAAGCATGTAGAGGTCTGTAATTTTTATCATAGGTACACTTCAACTGTGAGAGACGGAATCTAAAACAAAAATCCCGAAAATCACATTGTATGATTTTTAAGTAATTAATTAGCATTTTATTGCAAGACATAAGTATTTGATACATCAGAAAAGCAGAACTTAATATTTGGTACTGAATCCTTTGTTTGCAATTACAGAGATCATACGTTTCCTGTAGTTCTTGACCAGGTTTGCACACACTGCAGCAGGGATTTTGGCCCACTCCTCCATACAGACCTTCTCCAGATCCTTCAGGTTTCGGGGCTGTCGCTGGGCAATACGGACTTTCAGCTCCCTCCAAAGATTTTCTATTGGGTTCAGGTCTGGAGACTGGCTAGGCCACTCCAGGACCTTGAGATGCTTCTTACGGAGCCACTCCTTAGTTGCCATGGCTGTGTGCTTCGTGTCGTTGTCATGCTGGAAGACCCAGCCACGACCCATCTTCAATGCTCTTACTGAGGGAAGGAGGTTGTTGGCCAAGATCTCGCGATACATGGCCAAATCCATCCTCCCCTCAATACGGTGCAGTCGTCCTGTCCCCTTTGCAGAAAAGCATCCCCAAAGAATGATGTTTCCACCTCCATGCTTCACGGTTGGGATGGTGTTCTTGGGGTTGTACTCATACTTCTTCTTCCTCCAAACACGGTGAGTGGAGTTAGACCAAAAAGCTCTATTTTTGTCTCATCAGACCACATGACCTTCTCCCATTCCTCCTCTGGATCATCCAGATGGTCATTGGCAAACTTCAGACAGGCCTGGACATGCACTGGCTTAAGCAGGGGGACCTTGCGTGCGCTGCAGGATTTTAATCCATGACGGCGTAGTGTGTTACTAATGGTTTTCTTTGAGACTGTGGTCCCAGCTCTCTTCAGGTCATTGACCAGGTCCTGCCGTGTAGTTCTGGGCTGATCCCTCACCTTCCTCATGATCATTGATGCCCCACGAGGTGAAATCTTGCATGGAGCCCCAGACCGAGGGTGATTGACCGTCATCTTGAACTTCTTCCATTTTCTAATAATTGCGCCAACAGTTGTTTCCTTCTCACCAAGCTGCTTGCCTATTGTCCTGTAGCCCATCCCAGCCTTGTGCAGGTCTACAATTTTATCCCTGATGTCCTTACACAGCTCTCTGGTCTTGGCCATTGTGGAGAGGTTGGAATCTGTTTGATTGAGTGTGTGGACAGGTGTCTTTTATACAGGTAACGAGTTCAAACAGGTGCAGTTAATACAGGTAATGAGTGGAGAACAGGAGGGCTTCTTAAAGAAAAACTAACAAGTCTGTGAGAGCCGGAATTCTTACTGGTTGGTAGGTGATCAAATACTTATGTCATGCAATAAAATGCAAATTAATTATTTAAAAATCATACAATGTGATTTTCTGGATTTTTGTTTTAGATTCCGTCTCTCACAGTTGAAGTGTACCTATGATAAAAATTACAGACCTCTACATGCTTTGTAAGTAGGAAAACCTGCAAAATCGGCAGTGTATCAAATACTTGTTCTCCCCACTGTATGTTGTATAGATCCGATCTGTAATAGTCTATGGAAGTATAGCGTATGGTTTGGCTAGATGTCATACAGGGACAAGGACTCAGAATATGCAGTGGGGCGTTTCAGACGTCCCCAGTGGCTGCACTACAGGTGGAGATGGGGGAAATGCCATTGCAGATTAGGAGACAGCAGCTGGCAATGAATTATTGGGTCAACCTACAGGGACATGGGGTATCTCATCCTGCGAAAGGGATTTTACAGGCATGCTGGGAACATGAGCGAAGACAGAACACAAGCTTTGGGTGGGTGGGTAATACCCAGGCGAAGGAGATGGGAATGTATGGAAGGGAGTTTAGCCCAACGGTAGCTATTCCTGTAACTCCACAATGGCTACTCCCACCTCCAGTAGTAGATCTAGAAGTATTGGAGAGACTACAGAAAGATAGGGAGGGTGTTGATCCATCTGATTTGTTTAAGAGATGTCTGGATACTGTGTATCAGGATTTTGTGGCCATATACACAGATGGTTCAAAAGATCCAAGGACAGGACGTACTGGGTCAGCATTGTAGTGCAGGAATGTGGAGTGAAAGTCAGGAATCGTATTACAGATCATCTGGCTGTATATTCGGCAGAGATGATGGCCATGCTGTTGGCCTTGCAGTGGGTGGAGGAAGTTAAGCCAGAAAGAGTAGTTATTTTCTCTGATTCATGTGCAGTGTTAAGGAGTCTTCAGTCCTTTAGCTCACGTAGCAGACAAGACCCGCTTTATGAGGTGCTACAAACCCATGGCAGAAGTAAACAAATGGGTATACAGATAATATTTACATGGGTCCCAGCTCATGTGGGAGTGGAGGGGAACGAGTCAGTTGATGTACTGGCTAAACAAGCACTAAGTAGTGGGGATGTTGATGTGGTACTTTCAATGAGCAAGGCAGAGGCAAAAAGCCTGATATGGACAGTGATGGTGGACAAATGGCAGGAGCATTGGAATAGAGATAAAATAAAATAAATTCACCTTTATTTAACCAGGTAGGCCAGTTGAGAACAAGTTCTCATTTACAACTGCGACCTGGCCAAGATAAAGCAAAGCAGTGCGACAAAAAACAACAACACAGAGTTACACGTGGGATAAACAAAAGTACAGTCAATAACACAATAGAAAAATCTATATACAGTGTGTGCAAATGGAGTAAGGAGGTAAGGCAATAAATTGGCCATGGTAGCGAAGTAATTACAATTTAGCAAATTAACACTGGAGTGATAGATGTGCAGATGATGATGTGCAAGTATAAATACTGGTGTGCAAAAGAGCAACAACAAAAAGTAAATAAAAACAATATGGGGATGAGGTAGGTAGTTGGATGGGCTATTTACAGATGGGCTGTGTACAGCTGCAGCGATCGGTAAGCTGCTCAGATAGCTGATGTTTAAAGTTAGTGAGGGCGATATAAGTCTCCAACTTCAGCGATTTTTGCAATTCATTCCAGTCATTTGCAGAAAAGAACTGGAAGGAAAGGCGGCCAAAGAGGTGTTGGCTTTGGGGATGACCAGTGAGATATACCTGCTGGAACGCGTGCTACGGGTGTGTGTTGTTATGGTGAACCAGTGAACTGAGATAAGGCGTAGCTTTATCTAGCAAAGACTTATAGATGACCTGGAGCCAGTGGGTCTGGCGACGAATATGTAGCGAGGGCCAGCCGACGAGGGCATACAGGTCGCAGTGGTGGGTGGTATATGGGGCTTTGGTGACAAAACGGATGGCACTGTGATAGACTGCATCCAGTTTGCTGAGTAGAGTGTTGGAGGCTTTTGTAAATGACATCCCTGATGTCGAGAATCAGTAGGATAGTCAGTTTTACGAGGGTTTGTTTGGCAGCGTGAGTGAAGTAGGCTTTGTTGCAAAATAGGAAGCCGATTCTAGATTTAATTTTGGATTGGAGATGCTTAATATGAGTCTGGAAGGAGAGTTTACAGTCTAACCAGACACCTAGGTATTTGTAGTTGTCCACATATTCTAAGTCAGAACCATCCAGAGTAGTGATGATAGTTGGGCGGGCGGGTGCGGGCAACGATCGGTTGAAGAGCATGCATTTAGTTTTACATTTACATTTAAGTCATTTAGCAGACGCTCTTATCCAGAGCGACTTACAAATTGGAAAGTTCATACATATTCATCCTGGTCCCCCCGTGGGGAATGAACCCACAACCCTGGCGTTGCAAGCGCCATGCTCTACCAACTGAGCCACACAGGACCACGTTTTACTTGCGTTTAAGAGCAGTTGGAGGCCACGGAAGGAGAGTTGTATGGCATTGAAGCTCGTTTGGAGGTTTGTTAACACAGTGTCCAAAGAAGGGCCAGATGTATACAGAATGGTGTCATCTGCGTAGAGGTGGATCAAGGAATCACCCGCAGCAAGAGCGACATCGTTGATAAATACAGAGAAAAGAGTCGGCCCGAGAATTGAACCCTGTGGTACCCCCAAAGAGACTGCCAGAGGTCCGGACAACAGGCCCTCTGATTTGACACACAGAACTCTATCTGAGAAGTAGTTGGTGAACCAGGCGAGGCAGTCATTTGAGAAACCAAGGCTGTTGAGTCTGCCAATAAGAATGCAGTGATTGACAGAGTGGAAAGCCTTGGCCAGGTCGATGAAGACGGCTGCACAGTACTGTCTTTTATCGATGGCGGTTATGATATCATTTAGTACCTTGAGCGTGGCGGAGGTGCACCCGTGACCAGCTCGGAAACCGGATTGCACAGAGGAGAAGGTACGGTAGGATTCGAAATGGTTAGAGATACCAAGGGCAGGTATTTATTTCAAGTGCAGAGGAAAGTTGGGGAGGAGAGAACGGCAGGAAGGGACAGAAGAGAGAAGGCTATATTTACAAGATTAAGGGTGGGACACAGCCATTTGAATAAGACCTTACAATGTGATAGGAAAGCATCCAACAGGAAAATGTAAGTATTGCCAGGAAACCGAGACAGTGGAGCATGTATTGATACAGTGGGGACATTATTGGAGGGAAAGAGAAAGGATGAGATCTAGTATGAGGGAGAAGGGGTTATGGGAAATTAGTTTAAGGAGTATATTGAGTAGAACGTCATTAGATATAGTCTCAAAAATGTTGTTATCTTTTTAAGATCAACGCGGCTGGCAGGGAGGATTTAGTTTCTCCCTGTCTCGGCCCACACTCCAGTACAGTAGGTGGCGGTAATGCACCATAACGTTGGATGCCAACCGTCGATAAACCCCACTAAAGAAGAGGAAGATCGGCTGAGGGACGAGCGTCGCGGAGGAGTGACGTTAATGCTACGTCTCTTAGTAGCTACTTGTTTCCGGGTGAGGGATTTGAGGTGAGTGGTGTTGGACGAAACACAATATTTAACTAAAATAGTATGCTATTAAATGACTCCTTAAAATATTAGAACAATACGCATTAACACATTTTGTAATTGGTAATTGTAAACCTACTTAATTTTGCGAACTACATTTCTAATAGAAGTGGATAGCTAGTTAATCGGCCTTGTCAGCTAGCTACATTAGCATAGCAAGTTAGCTAGCTAACGTTAGTTGTGAATTCCGGGTTTGTTTTGCCATTCTATTTCTGTTATTTTATTTGTTATTTGTAGTTTGTCAATGTGTGCGTTTTTCTTAGATTCTGTAGATATCTGTTTGATTATCTGGAAATGTTCTGTGTTTGCAGGTCCACAACGATATAAAATTAACAGTATCGCCAATCTTCCATCAGCCAAGATGTGCAGTTATCACGGTACAATCAGACTGTTTGTGCAGGTGCTTTGGGCTCACCTGCTCTGTGGATGGGCGTTTGGCTCTGAGCTTACATTTGAGCTTCCGGATAACGCAAAACAGTGTTTCTATGAAGATATTACCGTTGGTACCAAGTGTACACTTGAGTTCCAGGTAAATTAATTGAGGCCCTCGCATTATGACATGGAGTTATGGGAATTAATATTGATAATAATTCCACTACTATGGGACCAAGTTGTATATTGAAATGGATAGGCTGTATTTTAAACGACACATTTTCTGTCCAGGTTGTCACTGGTGGGCATTATGATGTTGACTGTCGTCTGGAGGATGCAGATGGTACTGTTCTTTACAAAGAAATGAAGAAGCAGTACGACAGCTTTACATTCACGGCTGCCAAGAATGGAACATACAAGTTCTGCTTCAGCAATGAGTTTTCCACCTTCACGCACAAGACCGTCTACTTCGATTTCCAAGTTGGAGAGGATCCTCCACTTTTCCCCAATGAGAACAGGGTCACTGCTTTGACCCAGGTAGGTCTGTTAAAATGACTATTGTTGAGAGATGCTCTTCTATGTGATATTGAATATGGCAGTTCAATAACAATTAAAACAATTGGTTAAATCTCTACAACAGTATGAAATGTATTTGGATTTCAGTGGGCCCCATTAGGTGAAGATGTCATGTGGGAATAGTGTGCATTGACAAAAAAATGTTGGTTATTTGCAGTGCTTGTATGTCAAAACATGTAAGGATCTTTAAACTCTAAATACCTCTGTTTCAGATGGAGTCTGCCTGCGTGTCCATTCATGAGGCCCTGAAATCGGTCATTGACTATCAGACACATTTCCGTCTGCGGGAGGGTCAGGGACGCAGCCGTGCTGAGGACCTCAACACAAGAGTGGCTTTCTGGTCCATTGGAGAGGCCTTCATTTTGCTGGTGGTCAGCATCAGCCAGGTAGTTTTGCTGAGGAGCTTCTTCTCTGACAGGAAGACCACCACGACGCGAGTTGGATCCTAACGTCCCACAGCATCTCATCCCAGTCACCACCTCCACTACAACAACAACAACGGTTCATGGCAGATTTTAGTTTTTTAGATGCCATTCACAGAATTAAAATTTTTAAGATGCGTTCAGGTTTGAAGTTACTTTTAACAAACCCAGTGGATTTTCTAAATGAAATCTAGCAAATATTGGAAATGTAACAACGTATTTATTATGTGGGTGCATATTGTCTTTTTTTTTTACAAAACTGTTTTCCTGAATGTATGAACATACTGGTGGCCTGTATTGCAGTTCTAATTTGAGACCTACTTGATACAATTCTGCAACTATAATTTAATGTATTTGCACACAGTTCTCACTTCCTCCTTAGTAATGGCTCAATTCAAACTTTGTTTTGATATTAATGAAAATAACTGATCAACTGAGTAGACAATTGGTAAGCATGTTCTTTGTTTTTAATTTGAGATTCCACTCGTCAACATAGCTTGTGGCCAGCAGAGGTTGTGTTTTGGGTGGATGAGCTTTGACTTGGTGCATTTTCAGGAGTTCAACCAATCTCTTTATTGTAACTGGTGTTTTGTTCTTGGTGTAAATGGTAAAACAGATAAATATGAAGCTGATGTAAGCACATGATTTAATTTCTTTTATGTTAGGCATTTCTTTAATGGTGTGGTCTTTTTCAGTGTGGTCTTTTTAACATTTTGGTTTGTATACTGTTCATGATTATTTCTGAACAGTCGTCACTGTGCTGCCACTCCTTATTTGAATAGCTGAATAAACATTTTCTGGTAAACCCATTTTTCTGACCTATAATCAATTGATTTGGTTTGAACTATTGAAGTACAGCGTCTATATCCAGGACTTGGATGTATATTGCGCTGTAGAATAGTTCACTAACATTTGTCCAGAGAGCTCTTTCTTTAGAGAGTATCAAGAATAGCTGATACATTAAAATCCACTCATTGCTCAGGTCTCTGATGATCAAGTATTGTTTTTTTCCTCTACAAAGGAGGTGGGTCATGTATACCTGTAAACATCACAAATGGTGTGGTTGTAACACAAAAAATTGTGGGGTGATAGTTGACAAATTAGTTATGCTTTAAAAAAATATTTATCTAACTAGGCAAGCCAGTTAAGAAGAATTTCTTATTTACAAAGACTGCCTACCCCGGCCAAACGTGACACTGGGCCAATTGTGCGCCACCCTACGGGACTCCCAATCACAGCTGGTTGTGATGCAGCCTGGAATCGAACCAAGGTCTGCAGTGACGCCTCTAGCAGTGCCTTAGACCGCTGCGCCACTCGGGAGCCCTGCCTAGTGTTCTTTAGAAGAACTGCAGAAAGCATTCAACTATATATGAAATTGATCTTGATTATATACACTTGGTGCTTGCTGATCTAATATGATCATAGAAAAAACTACATGATACTCTGTACTTAGTTCACGAAACCTCCAGGAGGTGGCAGTAGCATAGAATGGAAAAAAAAGACATGCAATTCAATCTCGCCACCTGGAAGGACATATGTCATTATTCGTTTAATACAGTTTTATTCACAGATTACAACTTTATTCATACAAACTACAAAATCGAATTGAAATCTTGCTCAACCACCTAATAATAAAACATGTATGAGGAAGTCTGACCCTTTAACTGGGTCGTCACAAGTTACCACAGTCACAAAGTCATAATTATGGCTAAACCCCGCCTATTTCTACAATTAATTTTAAAATCACATTTTAAACATAACGTTAACCCTTACCTTAACCGAACGGCTAACCTTATGACTAACCCTAACTTTAAATTAAGATAAAAAAACATGACTTTTTTTTCGTTATATACAATTTGGACTTTGTGGCTGTGGTAACTTCTGACAATCCGCTAACCGCTGTTGCGCGAATACCCACTCTGTGATTGGATGTTTTCCTTGTCAATAAATTGGGAGTTACAAAGAAACCGCATTGTTTTCGATTTGACTTGAAGTGTATTCTGGGTATTGAGTCGTGATAAATGATGTGGTGGGTGGACAAATCTGCCCCCTCAAGAACACTGTAGAAACATGACCATAGTAGATTTTCTTGTGTTATTTCAAATGAAAAACATTTAACGTTCGGGCAAGATTTATGACTCTACCATCTAGTCAACATCGAAGAAAAAGAAAACGCATTTCAACCGACTTCGGCTGCTGGACAACGTTGACTAGCTTAGCTTCACATACAGGAAATACTTGGGGGTGGATGTTGGCGTTCTCTGGGCCTCGCCGTAGTTATTGGTATTTTAACTGGATAGCTACAACCTCTACCTATGTCTACTTACACATGGTTCTGTCTGAAAATGACATACATAATTAAGTCTATTCATAAAAAACCGCTTGATGGAATAGAAAAGGACGTCGGACGGCGTAACGTTGGACACTCGGAAGAGTAACTAGCTAGATTGCAGCTGTTCTCAATATTGTTGTTGGTGAGCAGTACAATACAATAGTTAGCCAGCCAATTGAGGAAGTGATATGTCCGTCGCTAACAAGCCCGTGTTAACTTTGAATTGAAGAGGGGAAAACCGGACGAGCCAATGTTAACAAATACGGTTATCAACTAGTTGCCTGATTTCTACCCATTTCGCTCATTTAGCTAGCTAACTCAACATATTACAACATATTCAAAACTAGCTAGCACCACAAACAAAGGCTTCTGCTCAACACCTGCCACGGACTTTTATCTCGTCGACGCTCCTGTCTTTTTAATCAACTGTGTATCCGGTGAAGGAAGCTGAACCAATGGATTTACAAACGGCTGTTTTCAATGCAGCCAGAGATGGCAAGCTACGGTTGCTTCAGAAACTTTTGGAGAACAAAATTGGCCACGAGGTTACCAAATTAATGGCAGAGAAAACAAACGGGGCGACCCCTTTGCTTATGGCTGCCAGATACGGACACCTGGATTTAGTGGAGTATCTAATGGAGTGTTGCTCCGCACCCGTTGAGATTGGGGGGTCAGTGAATTTTGATGGTGAGACTATCGAGGGTGCCCCCCCTTTATGGGCTGCCTCAGCAGCAGGACACCTGAAAGTCGTGCAGTCTTTACTTGGCCACGGTGCTTCTGTGAACAATACAACACTCACCAATTCCACCCCCCTGAGAGCAGCCTGCTTCGATGGACATCTGGACATTGTGAAATACCTGGTGGAGCACAAGGCAGACCTGGAGGTGGCAAACAGACACGGTCACACATGCCTCATGATTTCGTGTTACAAAGGACACAAGGAAATTGCCCAGTACCTCTTGGAGAAAGGTGCTGACGTTAACAGGAAAAGTGTTAAAGGTGAGTACATTCAGACGTGTTAATTTTCCTGTGTTGTATATCCTAAACAATGAGATTAGGCCTAGTAGCTGGCAGGTGTATTACTCTGTGGTTGTCTTCATAAAATCAAGCAATTGAAACATTTACAGTAATTTGTAGATCAGATTGGTCTTGATACAATTTCATTGTCTCAAGGTAAATCCTTATCACATTTGTCATGAATCTTGCTCTGGAGGCAGAACTGTGCGATTTCCGCTAGATTGGCTTGCTGCAAAGTCAAAATTGGCTATATCGAGAGAAAAAAGTCAGGATAGGCATTAGTGTTAACGGTGTGATTAGACTTAGTTTTAAAATCTGATTTTAATACTTAGTGCAGGGCTTGGTATTAACTTTTTTTTTTTTGCCACTTGTGTATTCGACAAGTAGGACAGATGTTTTTCTACTTGTCCTAAAGCTCAAGTCACTTGTCCCCCTGTATTGACAATGGGAGGCTACTGGTCTCTGATCACATGTATTATATATCTTGCTGTTGTTGCCTTGAGCAAGGCACTTCAAGTAAAATACAGCACTGATAGGCTACTGTATAACACATGTTCGGTCAACCCTTCATCTGGAGAGCTACTGTGAGTGCAGGCTTTTGATCCAACCCTGCTCAAACACACCAGAGTCAGCTTATCAAGGTCCTGTTGACCAGTTTATTATTATTTATTAACAATGTGTTTGAGCAGGGCAGGAATAAAAGCCTCTACACCCAGGACCTCTCCAGGAGGAGGGTTGGCCACCCTGCAACATTACAATTACAACCAAATACTTTTTGTTTTAAAATAATTCCCTCATTCAATGAACCGGGGATCAAATGGCTAAGCTGGGCGAGTTAGCCAACTAAGACGTTTATCTATTTGTAAGATTAAAATATTCAGTGTTCAGGGGAGTTCTTGACAGCATAGGAGTTACTTGTCCATTAAACCATTCTAAGAATTTTTTTTTTTTTTTTTTTTTACTTTGTCAGAATTGCATGGCCAGTATTGAATAGAGGAGAGTCCTAGCAAATGTTTAGCGCTTGAGATGGTTTTACAACTGGAGCATGCAGCATTGGTTTCATCAACTGTGCATCCGTATCAACTGCGTGTCGGCCATTTGTGGTTATACATGAGTGCCGATGGAAAGTTATTTTAGGACATCGGACAAGACGTTGACATTAATGCAGGCTACTATTTCACTAGCGAGAACCAGCCAAAATACAATCTGTTTTGAATTGTCTATGTAGTTATAGTATGTTGTATGTAATTAATTTGACTTGTTGCCCTAATGTCTCTCTGATCCAATTCTCATCTGAATAGCTTGCCTAGTTGTTTGATATTGTGTTTTTAAAAAATTTTAAATAATTTTTACTTGTCCATTCAGACAACTGAAATCTATATTCTGCTTGTCCAACAATTGTATTTACTTGTGAAGAGAAAGTGGACAAATGACCTCCATGGAGTTTTGCCATGGAACCTGCTAAATCCTCACATTTGGACATCTAATCAGGTCACCTAACAAGCTGGTTTAATTTGTATTTAAACCAATTAGGGGAATGGAACCCACCCAGGCTTTTTCTAAATGTAAGCCTTGCAATCGCCCACTCACAAGATCTATTCGGATCAATGAGATTTGCACCCCCTTGGCATAACGCTTAGATTGGCAAATTGTGGACATCACTCTCCTAGTGAGAAAGGGCTACAGGCAAACGTGACAAACCCATTTAGTTGAAATGTAGAGAATTGAACATTTTGATCAACTTTCTGTCTCTTCACTTCATTTTCTACTTTTCAAATAACTTGCATATATATTGCTCTTTATTACTAGAATGTCTGCCAAAAATGACTTCCATTTTGCGAAACACATGAATTTGTTTTTCTTTCTTCACAGGTAACACGGCATTACATGACTGTGCTGAATCCGGCAGCTTGGAGATAATGAAGATGCTGCTAAAATATGGTGCCACCATGGAGAGGGATGGTTATGGAATGACCCCACTACTGTCCGCTAGTGTGACGGGCCACACTAACATTGTTGACTATTTGACTCAACACCAGCAAACACGCCAATTGGAGAGAATAAACGCCTTGGAACTGCTTGGTGCCACTTTTGTGGATAAAAAGCGTGATCTTCTTGGGGCATTAAAGTACTGGAAGAGGGCCATGGACCTGAGATACAGGGACGGCAACAATGTTCTCCACAAAGCAGACCCAAAGCACTTGATCATGGCCTATGACCATGCCAGGGAGGTAAGTAATGAGGAGGAGCTAGACAGCTTGATCTCTGAACCAGATGAGATGAGGATGCAGGCCTTGCTCATTAGAGAGCGCATCCTAGGCCCCTCCCACCCCGACACCTCTTACTACATCCGCTACCGGGGCGCTGTATATGCCGACTCTGGGAACTTTGAGCGCTGTATCAATCTGTGGAAGTACGCCCTGGATATGCAGCAGAGCAACCTGGACCCCCTCAGCCCCATGACAGCCAGCAGCCTGCTGTCCTTCGCTGAGCTCTTCTCCTTCATGCTCCAGGACCGTGCCAAAGGCCTGCTGGGCACCTCAGTCTCCTTCGATGACCTCATGGGCATCCTCAGTAAGAGCGTGCTGGAGATTGAGCGGGCGGTGAAACAGAACCTGCCTGACCCGGCTCAGCTCAGCAAGGCCCTCTCCATCATCCTGCATCTCATCTGCCTGCTGGAGAAGGTCCCCTGCACCGTGGAGCAGGACCACTTGAAGAAGGAGACCATCTACAGGTTCCTCAAGCTGCAGCCCTGTGGGAAGAATGGCTACAGCCCACTCCACCTGGCCGTGGACAGGAACACCACCTGCGTGGGGCGCTACCCTGTCTGTAAGTTCCCCTCTTTCTACGTCACCTCTATCCTACTGGAGTGTGGGGCGGACGTTAACTTCCGCGACGAGGACAACAACAGCCCCTTGCATGTGGCTGCCTCCAACAACCACCCGGACATCATGAACCTGCTGATCGCCTGCGGCACGCACTTTGACAGCACCAACTCCCTGAAGCAGATGGCCTGCGACCTGCTGGACGAGAAGGAGATGGCCAAGAACCTGATCCAACCCATCAACCACACCACCCTGCAGTGTCTGTCTGCGCGGGCCATTATCAAACACAGCCTTTCCTACAGAGGCAACATCCCAGAGAAGCTGGAGGCCTTTGTGCTTCTCCACAGATAATGACTATTAAAGACGTGTGAGTGGAGCGCGATCCTGCTCTTTTGATTGTATTGAAGTCGAGGATGAACATCGCGTGAACAACTTCGCTTTCCCCCCCTACAAAGCCAGAGTTAAAGCTCTGTGGAAAATCAATGGGGATTTTTGTAATATGGGCATGCACAATATTTTGAACCGAGCTGGAGTTTTGCTTTCTAATATCTACATATTCCATGCTATTTATTAAGATATCATTGAGAGATTTCTCTGTGACCCCTCCACTTTGTGTTTCTCTATTTGCAAAGATGCAGGAATATGTTGAGTCATTTTTACATCACCATGGTTCCAATTCTGACCTTTTCTTTAACTAATTGGTCTTTTGATCAATCAGATCAGCTCTGAAAAAGATCTGATGCGATTGATCAAAAGACCAATTAGTGGACAAAAATGTCAGAATTGGGTTGCCTGTGTAAATGCAGCCAATGTTGCCAATATATGGACCCTCTACATTTCATTGTATGTTCTTTATGCTCTCATTCAATGGTAATGTTTTCAGGGTTTTGGGTCTGTGGAGTTGAGTAATGGACTAATTTCTCGATCAAAACCATAAAGATGCTTCATGAAGTGGTCATGTTTGCAAATACCATAAGTGCTTTATTCCTCCTATGCACAGGCTATGATATGCGACTGTTCTGTGCGGTGTCTTGCATTTTTTTGTGGTAACTCCCTTGTTCCTTCATCTTTCCCTAATTTGTTACACTAAGCAGAGGGATGTGATGTGACAATTGCTGAATGCTGTTAGTGGTGGGGGTTGGGTGATTTCATGTGCTAACTGTTAAAGGTTATTAAGTGCTGAAGTTGAGTAGGAATGTATGCAACCCTCATGCTTTATATCATTGACCTTTGAACCTGATTCTTCTATGGTGATCTGAGCACTAAAGCAACATGGTTAGTTGGAAACTAATATGACTGTGCATGTAGTTAGAATTCACAGGAAACCCCTCGACATCTGAGTTTTGAATGGCATATCATTCAATTATTGCATAAACGCTTTAGAGCTCTGACGAACCCAAACGTATAACCTTTATATTCATCCAATTGCATTATAATTGGAAAGAGGGAAGGCCTTGTACAGTCTGTCTGAGCTTTGTGAAGTAACCTTGCACATTAGCTTTATTCATGTGGTTTAAAAAAAGGGCTTAACTTCATATTTTTAGGAATCGATTTCGCTAAGTACTGAACCCTACAAAGGAACCATACCAGGGAACTTGCTTTAATTCTGCACTTTATTACAGACTGTAAGATTCCAATGACAAAATTCCAATGATCAATTTCATGTCTTAAGAACTAATTTGACAATAAACCCATGTTGAACTTGTCCTCTTTTTCCCAGTGTTTTCATTCAGTCCCAAGTAGCTATGCAGCAGGATTACATTTGTCTCTGTAGTGACTCTCCCGCGCACACCTATTTCCCACACGCATTGTTACTGGATGTTCTTTTCTTGATGAGTCATGGGCCGAGGAATGCCTGTAGCCATTAGGGTGGATCCTCTTGATCGATCACAGTAGGCCTGTCTAGTTGGCCATGGTGCTTGAACAAAGACTTATGTTATTGATGTTTCTCTATTGTAGAAAAACATTGGTCAAGACCAACTTTTTAGATTCTTTGTCGTAATATCTTTTCTCAACTCATTAGCCTACCTCTTGGCTGGAATGTTCACATGTCAGTCAACTAAAACGAGGGTACAGTATGGTTGAGCATGTTCAGACTTGCTGTAGTCTGTCAAGCATGAGTAAATTGTGTCGTTTTTTTTCTACTGAGAATTCGCCTAGTTTTATGGCCACTCGATAGGTTACACATTTTAGGGTGTATTTTCAATTACAATTTTGTGTTTTTTCTTCACCCCTAAAAGGACTTTGCACCCCCATTGAACCCAACCCTTTTTAAACTATTTTCTTTACTGGGCTACACACATTACTGTCATTTATAATTGCTGTCCTTTTTGGCTATTGACGCTCAGCCTACTTCTGTCGTGTCTTAAAATAACCCAGAATAATGCTCCACTGAAAACGTGGCCTAATTAAGGGCTCGCTCCAATGTCTCCCTGCAGGTGTTTTAGTCAGTACAACGCCCATAAACCCAGCTGGAAGATGGCACTCCCTAAATGCATCTCTAAAGGTCCTAGAAATTGTTAACCTGTTTTTTAAGACAACTCCCAGCTCAGAGTAGGTTTCAGGGTAATGTGAAGACACAGCCCAGACAAACTCTGAGCCTGGAGTAAAATCAACCCATGAAAGTTTCAGCGTGTAATCGCAACAGTTTTGAGGTACGCAAAGGAAAGATAGTGATGACGCTCCTGGACTTTGTTGCAAATAATGGGGAATGACCAATGAGGCATCGACAGCTGTGTACGGTTCAGACAACCACGGTGAATGTGATTGTCAAATGTTGCAATTGTGAAACGTTCAATACTTTTCGCCTGACAGTCAGTTTGCCTTCTAATAAATCTTTGCTAATATGTTGGCGCGCATCAAAGTTTTTTTGTTTTACAAATTCTGTTGCTAAAAAGCAGAATTTTTATAATATTACCATTGCCAACACTTGTCACACCCATTTAATTACTCGAAGTTACATCAAATCACTTGCCGATATTGTTGCATAAAACATTTTGGAAGGTCTATCATTTTCATCAAAGTTAACACTGGCCCTAGATGCCTTTAATTGCCCAATTTAGGCTTTTTTTTTTACGTGTTGAGTTTCAAAGGGATAACTTGCAGTAGTCTGGACAGGAGACGACAAGTTCCATTAGGACCAGCGGCGCTTCCTGTGTGTGGAAGGGTGGTACTCTAATGAAAGTCCCTTTATTTCTCATATGGGACCTCTTGTCTGGTAAAGTGTTGGAATTTCTCATTAGTATCGGCCAATGTGAAAAAGGAGTCTCCATTGAAAAATTTGGCACATGTTCCCACAAAAAAAGACTATAGAATACTATATTACCTAGTATATAATTCTGTTGTATACTACACTATAGTATCTCTTGATCGTGTAGTGCTTACTATATAATTTTGTAGTATACTGTAGAATTCTATACTACACACTAGTATCTCTTGAATTTGTAGTGCTTACTATAGAATTGTGTAGCATACTGTAGAATACTATATCGTATTGAATTTCTAAGCAAACAGCTGGAGGCAGGGCTTTCTCCTATAGATCTCCATTTTTATGGAATGGTCTGCCTACCCATGTGAGAGACGCAGACTCGGTCTCAACCTTTAAGTCTTTACTGAAGACTTATCTCTTCAGTAGGTCATATGATTGAGTGTAGTCTGGCCCAGGAGTGTGAAGGTGAACGGAAAGGCTCTGGAGCAACGAACCGCCCTTGCTGTCTCTGCCTGGCTGGTTCCCCTCCACTGGGATTCTCTACCTCTAACCCTATTACAGGGGCTGAGTCACTGGCTTACTGGTGCTCTTTCATGCCGTCCCTAGGAGGGGTGCGTCACTTGAGTGGGTTGAGTTACTGACGTGATCTTCCTTTCTGGGTTGGCGCCCCCCCCTTGGTTTGTGCTGTGGTGGAGATCTTTGGGGGCTATACTCGGCCTTGTCTCAGGATTGTAAGTTGGTGGTTGAAGATATCCCTCTAGTGGTGCGGGGGCTGTGCTTTGGCAAAGTGGGTGGGGTTATATCCTTCCTGTTTGGCCCTGTCCGGGGGTATCATCGGATGGGGCCACAGTGTCTCCTGACCCCTCCTGTCTCAGCCTCCAGTATTTATGCTGCAGTAGTTTGTGTCGGGGGGCTAGGGCCAGTTGGTTATATCTGGAGTACTTCTCCTGTCTTATCCAGTGTCCTGTGTGAATTTAAGTATGCTCTCTCTAATTCTCTCCTTCTCTCTTTCTTTCTCTCGGAGGACCTGAGCCCTAGGACCATACGTCAGGACTACTGGGCATGATGACTCCTTGCTGTCCCCAGTCCACCTGGCCTTGCTGCTGTCCCAGTTTCAACTGTTCTGCCTGCGGTTATGGAACCCCTACCTGTCCCAGACCTGCTGTTTTCAACTCTTAATTATCGGCTATGAAAAGCCAACTGACATTTATTCCTGATTATTATTTGACCATGCTTGTCATTTATGAACATTTTGAACATCTTGGCCATGTTCTGTTATAATCTCCACCCGGCACAGCCAGAAGAGGACTGGCCACCCCTCATAGCCTGGTTCCTCTCTAGGTTTCTTCCTAGGTTTTGGCCTTTCTAGGGAGTTTTTCCTAGCCACTGTGCTTCTACACCTGCATTGCTTGCTGTTTGGGGTTTTAGGCTGGGTTTCTGTACAGCACTTCGAGATATTAGCTGATGTACGAAGGGCTATATAAAATAAACTTGATTGATTGATTGATTAAATACTACAGTATTATCTGCAAAAACATAGTAATTACTATACTATGTTTTTACTATAGTAATACTACAGTATTTGTAATGTAGTAAATTATACTACAGTGTATAGTCATGTCCACAAAAACACTACATTAAATACTACAGTATACTTCTACAAAAACACTACAGTGAATACTAATACTACAGTATTTAGAGCATAGTATACTCTAGTATTTTTTCATATGGGTGCAGGTGCTATGACAGCCGCATAACAGAGAAAATATTATAGTGCTTCATCTGTGAATAGTAATGACAATAGTGAACTTCCACTGTATTTATCTCTGAACGTACTTATTTTCTGAGACTAGCTTTTAAAGATTAAGTTGAGTTATCAATAATGAGAGACAGAACCATTAGACAAAGAAAGCATGACCTGTTTAAGATTCCCTCCCCCAGAGCTTAAAATAGAGAGGGTAATAACATGGGGAACTCTGGGTACGAGGGTCACATGTGGAACAGAATGTCAACAGGCCATTAAAGCGGGACCTCAGCTAAGCTTTCACTGGGAAATAGACGGGCGGGGGACACTTGAGCAGGCAGGCACCAATCTTCCTAACTACCACTGTGCAACGGCTCACCCCACTGAGTCAACTGTGAAAACAACAGGGCATATTTATAAGAAGAGGTGGCATGATTACACCAATGCCATTTCAGAGCTATTCTAGTCTCCCAGTCTTCCTCTGGGCAGCAAGGGCAGTGCCCTTGCCAGTTCTTTTATGGTGTTAGTTGGAGATTATTTGTCCTGGTGGTGAGCCACACTATTAAACAGATGTATCATCACACAAAACTGATACTGACACCATTACACCCTGCTATCAGATTCCAGTGTAAAATGACTAATTTACATGTCCTATTAAACTCCACAGACAAAGGTTTCCTTTACGCTCATTTTGCACATTCCCTCACACTTAATATCCATTTCTGCTGGTTAGCTGACATAGAGGGACAAGCCTGTTATTTAAGCCTCTGTCATAAAATGAAAGTTTCTGATCCAAGGGTGTTCTGGGTGGTCAGTCACGTTTACATACATCTCTACATCCTAGTTTGTCTTTTACAGGACTGTCTGTGATTCATATGTTTTGGTCCAGTGAGAATCCAGAACAAGAGAGGGGAGTGTATATTTGGTAAAGCTAGTCACTGTGCTGTGAATAGTTGAATTTCCCTCTCACTGATCTGAGAGATGGGGCTTTCTTGTGTCTACAGTGACATGGGCGAGCAGCTGTTAGCTTAGCATGGGGAGGGGGGGGGGGGCTGTTTGCTATCTCTGTTTAGGCCCAGTTCACTTTCCTGGCATGGGTGCTCGAGCCCCTGGATTTATGTGGTGGTATGCATTACCCTTGATTAGTCTCTACATTGCAGCTGATGTACCCAACGGACTGCCTCCAGTCCTCAGGTTTCTATAATCACCACCATCTGCCTTTTTCAACAGGGCCGTTTTAGGCTGTCCCGTATGAACAAATAATATAGCTCTAAACACTAGTATTGCTATATTTATATACTATAGTATTCAATGTAGTGTTTTTGCGGATATGACTGTAGTATACTGTAGTGTTTTTTCCGACATGACTGTAGTATTTACTAGAGTGTTTTTTGTTGTATTATCTGTAAGATGAGGGCAGTGGGAAGGTAGGCCCCTAAATGGCAGGTAATCCGACAAAGAAGACGAGTAGGCAGCCAGTACATTGGAAAAAACATTAGCAGCTCAGCATTGTACATGAGGACGCACAACTGCAACACTGTTTGACTACTAGTCTTCCTAAGGAAGTGTTAAGCTACTACTAGAGTCTTCCTAAGGCAGCGTTAAGCTACTACTAGAGTCTTCCTAAGGAAGCGTTAAGCTACTACGAGAGCCTTCCTAAGGCAGCGTTAAGCTACTACTAGAGTCTTCCTCAGGCAGCGTTAAGCTACTACTAGAGTCTTCCTCAGGCAGCGTTAAGCTACTACAAGAGTCTTCCTCAGGCAGCGTTAAGCTACTACTAGAGTCTTCCTCAGGCAGCGTTAAGCTACTACAAGAGTCTTCCTCAGGCAGCGTTAAGCTACTACATGAGTCTTCCTCAGGCAGCGTTAAGCTACTACAAGAGTCTTCCTCAGGCAGCGTTAAGCTACTACAAGAGTCTTCCTCAGGCAGTGTTAAGCTACTACAAGAGTCTTCCTCAGGCAGCGTTAAGCTACTACATGAGTCTTCCTCAGGCAGCGTTAAGCTACTACAAGAGTCTTCCTCAGGCAGCGTTAAGCTACTACAAGAGTCTTCCTCAGGCAGTGTTAAGCTACTACGAGAGCCTTCCTAAGGCAGCGTTAAGCTACTACTAGAGTCTTCCTAAGGAAGTGTTAAGCTACTACTAGAGTCTTCCTCAGGCAGCGTTAAGCTACTACTAGAGTCTTCCTCAGGCAGCGTTAAGCTACTACAAGAGTCTTCCTCAGGCAGTGTTAAGCTACTACGAGAGCCTTCCTAAGGCAGCGTTAAGCTACTACTAGAGTCTTCCTAAGGAAGTGTTAAGCTACTACTAGAGTCTTCCTCAGGCAGCGTTAAGCTACTACAAGA
The DNA here is from genome assembly GCF_045679555.1 of Salvelinus alpinus. Taxonomy (NCBI): domain Eukaryota; kingdom Metazoa; phylum Chordata; class Actinopteri; order Salmoniformes; family Salmonidae; genus Salvelinus; species Salvelinus alpinus. The sequence continues at coordinate 92,243,549 of NC_092090.1, forward strand.
GTCTTCCTCAGGCAGCGTTAAGCTACTACAAGAGTTCCTCAGGCAGCGTTAAGCTACTACAAGAGTCTTCCTCAGGCAGCGTTAAGCTACTACAAGAGTCTTCCTCAGGCAGCGTTAAGCTACTACTAGAGTCTTCCTCAGGCAGCGTTAAGCTACTACAAGAGTCTTCCTCAGGCAGCGTTAAGCTACTACTACTTGCTCCGTAGCCAGGAGGGCCCAGACCCTCCTGGCTACGGAGCACTCACAAACAGTTGGTGGCTGTGTTCAGTGCGAGTGCCACCGTGGGGGAAGTTTTCTGTAGGTACCTTGTGCCTTTTATAGATGGATTCCCTGGTGGAGAGGCAAACATGAACAGCCAGCCATCTGAGGAAAGTCCTGTTCGGATCGGAGTATGTTGTCAGGGTCATGATTATTGTTTATTGGGGGGGGGGTGTACAAGTTTGATTATTTCGTTGCAGGGGTGGATGCGGGAGGTGGATGAGCACATCTAGCGGGTCGTTTGTGTTGTTGGGTGGTTCTTGGCTGTTCAAAGGTCTTGATGTGCCTCACAACTGACTGCCTGGTGCTCCCCTGTACTGACTTGATGGTGGACTGGAGGTGCGAAGGGTCTGGACTGAGGCTGTAGGTATGTCGGTAGGTAGGACTGGGGTCTGAACGTATAGTTCAGAGCTTCTGCTCTTTACTATAACCTGTAGGGAACACAATATATGGTCTAAACTCACTTATGGGTGACACAAATTGGGATATGGGAATGGGTAGTATTTACTAAAGTGTTTTTTTTAATGTATTATCTTTGGCAGAAATGGGGGCTTTCTCCTTGAGGAAAACTACTGGGCAAATACTAAGAGCAAATGTTCCATATTCTGTAGAACTGGCATCTGAACAGATAGTTCAGTGCCTCTGCTCTTTTCTATAACCTGCAGGGAACACAATGTATGGTTCATACTTCGCATGTAGGTTTCTCACTCATGATTGGCATAAATTGGGATATGGGGGATGGTAATGGGTGGAGTATATGCAAATTAAATAATGTAGTAATACTATAGTTTAAAAAACAGTGTTTTTGCATATAATACTGTAGTGTTTAATATAGTATTCACCAGTATACTACAAAATTCTATAGTAAGCACTACATTATCAAAGAATACTACAGTGTGGAGTGTATTATTCCACATTATACTACAAAATTATATAGTAAGTACTACACATGACCGAGGGATACTGCAGTGTAGTTTAGTATTTTACAGTATACAAATCAAACTTTATTGGTTGTATAAACATATTCAGCAGATGTTATTGCGGGTGTAGCGAAATGCTTGTCAGGAACCATGAACAGGGTGACCATGTTTACTGTTGGTGCCATACTACAGTTTACTTCAGTTTACTTTAGTTTACTATACAATTCTATAGTAAGTACCATGGTATTCTATAGCAAACTGTTGTATTTTTTTATGTGGGGTCAACCTCTCTTTTCACACGTTCAACATGACTCAATATATTCAGTGGAATGGACAGATTGCCTGGTCCCAGACCTGTTTGTGCTCTTGTCTACTCTATTGTCATTGTCAAGCCAAACAGTATTATTTGTATGTGCTGTGAATGGCAATTCAGCTTTTTGCTGCCATGTACGGCCTACATGTAGTAATAATAATACTAATAATAAACTACCACTTACTAAAAATGTAATTAATTTCTAATTATGAGTTAGCAAGAGAGCAGTAAGAGACTTGCAAGCAGGCCACTGGACTGATGCATCACAAACACACACCATGAGTCATGGTGCTTCCATGCTAATAACAAAAGGACTCATGCATCACACAAGACAATAGAAACTTGGTAAGGGTGTGAGCAGAGACCGATGCCATCCAGCAAGGTGTTTCACTCAGAAATTTGAGGAGTGCTATTTATAACTTTCGTGTACTGTAGTAGTACTGCATTAAAGAGGAAGAGGATCATTTATTTAAATGTTTGAAATAATCTAATCATCAAGAGGTGTGCAGAGAGGGAATATTTTGTTTACCATTAGTCCTTCCACATATGTCAGCTAATACATGTGGTACTAATACTTGACCTACTTTAAGCATGTGTTTGTGCTATCACTTGCCATTTAAATGGGTATCATTTTCCTTGGAGGGATGTTGTTGTAGGCCTCAAGGTTACTGACCTATGAAGAAACCAAAATGTGTGCTATCAGTAACAATTGAATTTAGCGGAAACGTGCTTAACAAAGATTATCCGTTGATGTCATATGACAAGTCAGGCTGCAAAATTGAATAGAGTCTGGACAACCACTTTTTTTTATGAACAAAAGGTTGAATTCTAGTCAAATATCCAGTGTAGCCAACGTCCGTGGACTAGTTTTATGTAACTCTCTATGTCCCCGTTGATTTGTCAATCACTTTGTTTGACATGTTAATGAGACAACCAGAGAGGAGGGCATAATATAGTATGTTGGCCTCATAAAAGTTAACAGAAATGTCTATAACATAGCTGAGGTAGGGAGGTCAGGTCATGGTGTAAATGTTTAGTCAGCATTTGTAGTGCCCAACAAGTGAAGCCACATGGTAAGTGGCAACAACCCTGTGCTTGAGTGGCATGCCTACAATGAGCGCATTTCACAGCTCACACAGGTAGATGTGTAACTCTATCACTCCTACAGAGCAGACCTCACACTCTCCAACAAACAAGGGTAGAGTTGACTGAAGCCATGCTTGTGTTGCATTCTAGGACACAAATATCCTTCTGAGAAAAACAGCCCATGTGATTTAAAAAAAAGTGTATTTCTTAATCTTTTTATTCGGTCAACAACACCCATGGCAAATTCTATACATGTATTAATTCTCCAGTCATCATAAAAAAGGCTATGGAGGGAAGACACTGTCAGAGGTGGAAAGTAACAAATTACAACTTTTACTTGAGTAGTTTTTTTCACCAGTAGTTTTACTTCTAGTGAGATTTCATTAAAGTAACAGTACTTCTACTTGTGTAGGATATTTCAGTACTCTTTCCACCCCTGGACACTGTGTTTGCTTATGATTTACTGTATGTGTAGTGCTTGACTTGAACAGGAACACACCAGTTTGTTTTCTACTGCTAGAGTTCCGGTCCCTCTTATAGAATATTGGCTATTTTCTGGCACCTAAATATGTACAGTACTGTGTGGTACCCAGAAGAGTACCAGCACCTATTTCAGTCCACTTCAAGCACGTTGTATGTGTACAAAGCAGTGATATTTTTTTGGTGACAGATACCTGCATAGGACTGTGTTTCACCAAGAAGGTAGACAGAAGAAGTTAACACTGTCCAAACCAATGCGGGATGATCAAATGCAAATTCCTGTTGATATAGCTCTGGTTTCACCCAGTCATCCCAGCTTGTGCCATGTGTTTCTATGCTGAGTTCAGTTAACAACAAACAACAAATACATTGCTACATGTGTAAAATGCATACCTTTCAATAGTTGCGACATGAAAACCCTTGTACCATCCCGTATCCCATATCAATACACAAAACAGACCTTACTTTTTATCCATAACTGAAAACAAAGCTTCAGCTAATTGACACAATGTTGCGATTGTGACCTCAACATTGTTTCCTGATACCAGTGATTCTAACGTTAAATTGCAGTAAAGTCACAGACCGTAAATCTGAGCCAGAGATTACTTTCTATCCATGACATGAGGTATTTGTAATTATGGTGAACTATCCCTTTAAAAAGATTACAGAGACCCAATTGTCTGTCTAAAACGACCCACTTCCTGTCTATTATTAAAAAGATGATCCTCGGGGTATTTACTTTAATCTTAGCATTGTCTTGTGCTGGATCTGTTTTTCTACTTTATTGTTGGACAAAGTTAGATCGACCTCTCATCAGATTATATTTTGTACTACCATTTGACATTTTAAGATTGTTAATCATCATACTAGTAGACTAAAATGCCTGAAATCAAGTCAAGACTAGGAGAGGTGGGTGAAGGTAAGTAGCGTGTGTTCTCACACAGCAGAGAATAAGGGGAGGAGTCACACACAATGGGCTCCCGGGTGGCGCAGTGGTCTAAGGCACAGCATCTCAGTGCAAGAGTCATCACTACAGACTCTGGTTGGATTCCAGGCTGTATCACAACCGGACGTGATTGGGAGACGCCATAGGGCGGCGCACAATTGGCCCAGCATCGTCTGGGTTAGGGTTTGGCCGGGGTAGGCCATCATTGTAAATAAGAATTTGTTCTTCACTGACTTGCCTAGTTAAATATTAAAAAACACAACAAAAAAACACTAGGTTACTGGGCATGTGAGGTTAGTGAACCACATAGCAGAAGAGATAGAGGGTACCTAAGCACAGAGGGAAAGACACTTGGAGTGATCACTTTCCCACTTGTCCCAGGTTCACCCAAAGCTCAAACCCTTACACGCTCACTGAGGTCGCTGGCTGGAGTTACAAACATGACGAAGCTCAAGACACAGTCAGCTCAGGTTTCTCTCATGGGACTCCAGCAGCAGTGGTCAGCTGTCAGAAGGCTTTACTATGCCTGCTGTGTGTGTGTTTGTAACCAATCTGTAATCCACCAGAAGGTAGTTGAAAACAAGCTGCACCCAGAAGAGTCAATTACACGGATACACACAGACCAGTCATCGGTAAATATATCTAACTCACTTCTGAAGGAGGGAGACATGCTGCGCTTCTTGTCAGTATGTTAGTAAGAATATCTTACAATAAAACTATGCGAATTCTAAATTGTAGTTCAATGATTTTGCGCTATGTCATCTGTCTATGAGAATTACTATTGTGAAATGACATTCCAATTGCTGATATCTATTGCATACATTCTGGCCAAAATACACATGGCTAGCCTAGCTTTCCCCATGTGTCCAATTTGTTATTTCAATTAGTATAATGCTATGGTCTTTACATCTCTTTCATCAATTTAAATTTCTCTCTGAGCTGGTGACAAAAATAGGACATTTTAACGTGTGCTGTTCTTGGATCGTTTGCTATTTATGCCTTTACACCCACGGAATGAAGATCATCCTTAATATCCTCCTTCAATAATGGCATTCAGTTTCTATTCATATTCACTTACTCCAGAGAATTGTCAAGCCATCTAGCACAGTAATTGTGGCTGCTGGCCATCATTTAAAAGGTGTCTTAAAATAACCTAATCATCAACAGACAGCAGATTATTTGAGTGTGTGTGTATGTATGTATGTACAGTGAGGGAAAAAAGTATTTGATCCCCTGCTGATTTTGTACGTTTGCCCACTGACAAAGAAATGATCAGTCTATAATTTTAATGGTAGGTTTATTTGAACAGTGAGAGACAGAATAACAACAAAAAAATCCAGAAAAACGCATGTCAAAAACGTTATAAATTGATTTGCATTTTAATGAGGGAAATAAGTATTTGACCCCCTCTCAATCAGAAAGATTTCTGGCTCCCAGGTGTCTTTCATACAGGTAACGAGCTGAGATTAGGAGCACACTCTTAAAGGGAGTGCTCCTAATCTCAGTTTCTTACCTGTATAAAAGACACCTGTCCACAGAAGCAATCAATCAATCAGATTCCAAACTCTCCACCATGGCCAAGACCAAAGAGCTCTCCAAGGATGTTAGGGACAAGATTGTAGATCTACACAAGGCTGGAATGGGCTACAAGACCATTGCCAAGCAGCTTGGTGAGAAGGTGACAACAGTTGGTGCGATTATTCGCAAATGGAAGAAACACAAAATAACTGTCAAACTCCCTTGGCCTAGGGCTCCATGCAAGATCTCACCTCGTGGAGTTGCAATGATCATGAGAATAGTGAGGAATCAGCCCAGAACTACACAGGAGGATCTTGTCAATGATCTCAAGGCAGCTGGGACCATAGTCACCAAGAAAACAATTGGTAACACACTACGCCGTGAAGGACTGAAATCCTGCAGCGCCCGCAAGGTCCCCCTGCTCAAGAAAGCACATATACATGCCCGTCTGAAGTTTGCCAATGAACATCTGAATGATTCAGAGGACAACTGGGTGAACGTGTTGTGGTCAGATGAGACCAAAATGGAGTTCTTTGGCATCAACTCAACTTGCCGTGTTTGGAGGAGGAGGAATGCTGCCTATGACCCCAAGAAACCATCCCCACCGTCAAACATGGCGGTGGAAACATTATGCTTTGGGGGTGTTTTTCTGCTAAGGGGACAGGACAACTTCACCGCATCAAAGGGACGATGGACGGGGCCATGTACCGTCAAATCTTGGGTGAAAACCTCCTTCCCTCAGCCAGGGTATTGAAAATGGGTCGTGGATGGGTATTCCAGCATGACAATGACCCAAAACACACGGCCAAGGCAACAAAGGAGTGGCTCAAGAAAAAGCACATTAAGGTCCTGGAGTGGCCTAGCCAGTCTCCAGACCTTAATCCCATAGAAAATCTGTGGAGGGAGCTGAAGGTTCGAGTTGCCAAACGTCAGTCTCGAAACCTTAATTACTTGAAGAAGATCTGCAAAGAGGAGTGGGACAAAATCTCTCCTGAGATGTGTGCAAACCTGGTGGCCAACTACAAGAAACATCTGACCTCTGTGATTGCCAACAAGGGTTTTGCCACCAAGTACTAAGTCATGTTTTGCAGAGGGGTCAAATACTTATTTCCCTCATTAAAATGCAAATCAATTTATAAAATTTTTGACATGCGTTTTTCTGGATTTTTTTTGTTGATATTCTGTCTCTCACTGTTCAAATAAACCTACCATTAAAATTACAGACTGATAATTTCTTTGTCAGTGGGCAAACGTACAAAATCAGCAGGGGATCAAATACTTTTTTCCCTCACTGTATGTATATATGTTGAGGTGATATCCATATTTTGGACTGTTGGATTTGTATTTTATTTAACCTTTATTTAACTAGGCAAGTCAGTTAAGAACAAGTTCTTATTTACAATGACGTCCTACCTCGGCCAAACCCTAACCCGGACGACGCTGGGCCAATTGTGCTCTGCCCTATGGGACTCCCAATCACGGCCGGTTGTGATACAGCCTGGAATCGAACCAGGGTCTGTAGTGACGGCTCTAGCACTGAAATGCAGTGCCTTAGACCGTTGCATCACTGCCTGTCTGTCTGTCTGTCTGTCTGTCTGACGAGCTGATGACCAGTAAATGAGCTACAAAGATCGAAATGATCAGCTGCGCCCTCTGCTGGTGTAGCAAAATCAGTAAAGAGGACGGTTACACTTGTAGGTGACGTTTTTTACATTTAATTGAATTTTAAATTAAAAAAAATAATAATAATAAAAATTATTGGAGAAAAATCAGTATACATATAAGAGGTATACAAACAGACAATAATAACATATGCTAGGGGGTACAACAAATGACAGATTATACAAAGACCTTAAAAGATGCATACATATTGATTGTTTTAACAGCTTTCTTATTAGAATAATGTATAATGGTCTTAATGTATTGCTCGAATTCCTTATAGAAAACACAGAAGCGTGTTTTTTTATTAATGAATTTACATTTATGAATATGACATTTTGCCATTAGCACAATTAGAATTATAAGGTTAAAAATAAAATCTTTATACATTTTTTACATTTTACATTTAAGTCATTTAGCAGACGCTCTTATCCAGAGCGACTTACAAATTGGTGCATTCACCTTATGATATCCAGTGGAACAACCACTTTACAATAGTGCATCTAACTCTTTTAAGGGGGGGGGGGGGGGGATTAGAAGGATTACTTTATCCTATCCTAGGTATTCCTTAAAGAGGTGGGGTTTCAGGTGTCTCCGGAAGGTGGTGATTGACTCCGCTGACCTGGCGTCGTGAGGGAGTTTGTTCCACCATTGGGGTGCCAGAGCAGCGAACAGTTTTGACTGGGCTGAGCGGGAACTGTACTTCCTCAGAGGTAGGGAGGCGAGCAGGCCAGAGGTGGATGAACGCAGTGCCCTTGTTTGGGTGTAGGGCCTGATCAGAGCCTGAAGGTACGGAGGTGCCGTTCCCCTCACAGCTCCGTAGGCAAGCACCATGGTCTTGTAGCGGATGCGAGCTTCAACTGGAAGCCAGTGGAGAGAGCGGAGGAGCGGGGTGACGTGAGAGAACTTGGGAAGGTTGAACACCAGACGGGCTGCGGCGTTCTGGATGAGTTGTAGGGGTTTAATGGCACAGGCAGGGAGCCCAGCCAACAGCGAGTTGCAGTAATCCAGACGGGAGATGACAAGTGCCTGGATTAGGACCTGCGCCGCTTCCTGTGTGAGGCAGGGTCGTACTCTGCGAATGTTGTAGAGCATGAACCTACAGGAACGGGTCACCTCCTTGATGTTAGTTGAGAACGACAGGGTGTTGTCCAGGATCACGCCAAGGTTCTTAGCACTCTGGGAGGAGGACACAATGGAGTTGTCAACCGTGATGGCGAGATCATGGAACGGGCAGTCCTTCCCCGGGAGGAAGAGCAGCTCCGTCTTGCCGAGGTTCAGCTTGAGGTGGTGATCCGTCATCCACACTGATATGTCTGCCAGACATGCAGAGATGCGATTCGCCACCTGGTTATCAGAAGGGGGAAAGGAGAAGATTAATTGTGTGTCGTCTGCATAGCAATGATAGGAGAGACCATGTGAGGATATGACAGAGCCAAGTGACTTGGTGTATAGCGAGAATAGGAGAGGGCCTAGAACAGAGCCCTGGGGGACACCAGTGGTGAGAGCACGTGGTGCGGAGACAGATTCTCGCCACGCCACCTGGTAGGAGCGACCTGTCAGGTAGGACGCAATCCAAGCGTGGGCCGCGCCGGAGATGCCCAACTCGGAGAGGGTGGAGAGGAGGATCTGATGGTTCACAGTATCAAAGGCAGCCGATAGGTCTAGAAGGATGAGAGCAGAGGAGAGAGAGTTAGCTTTAGCAGTGCGGAGCGCCTCCGTGACACAGAGAAGAGCAGTCTCAGTTGAATGACTAGTCTTGAAACCTGACTGATTTGGATCAAGAAGTTCATTCTGAGAGAGATAGCAGGAGAGCTGGCCAAGGACGGCACGTTCAAGAGTTTTGGAGAGAAAAGAAAGAAGGGATACTGGTCTGTAGTTGTTGACATCGGAGGGATCGAGTGTAGGTTTTTTCAGAAGGGGTGCAACTCTCGCTCTCTTGAAGACAGAAGGGACGTAGCCAGCGGTCAAGGATGAGTTGATGAGCGAGGTGAGGTAAGGGAGAAGGTCTCCGGAAATGGTCTGGAGAAGAGAGGAGGGGATAGGGTCAAGCGGGCAGGTTGTTGGGCGGCCGGCCGTCACAAGACGCGAGATTTCATCTGGAGAGAGAGGGGAGAAAGAGGTCAAAGCACAGGGTAGGGGAGTGTGAGCAGAACCAGCGGTGTCGTTTGACTTAGCAAACGAGGATCGGATGTCGTCGACCTTCTTTTCAAAATGGTTGACGAAGTCATCCGCAGAGAGGGAGGAGGGGGGAGGAGGGGGAGGAGGATTCAGGAGGGAGGAGAAGGTGGCAAAGAGCTTCCTAGGGTTAGAGGCAGATGCTTGGAATTTAGAGTGGTAGAAAGTGGCTTTAGCAGCAGAGACAGAAGAGGAGAATGTAGAGAGGAGGGAGTGAAAGGATGCCAGGTCCGCAGGGAGGCGAGTTTTCCTCCATTTCCGCTCGGCTGCCCAGAGCCCTGTTCTGTGAGCTCGCAATGAGTCGTCGAGCCACGGAGCAGGAGGGGAGGACCGAGCCGGCCTGGAGGATAGGGGACATAGAGAGTCAAAGGATGCAGAAAGGGAGGAGAGGAGGGTTGAGGAGGCAGAATCAAGAGATAGGTTGGAGAAGGTTTGAGCAGAGGGAAGAGATGATAGGATGGAAGAGGAGAGAGTAGCGGGGGAGAGAGAGCGAAGGTTGGGACGGCGCGATACCATCCGAGTAGGGGCAGTGTGGGAAGTGTTGGATGAGAGCGAGAGGGAAAAGGATACAAGGTAGTGGTCGGAGACTTGGAGGGGAGTTGCAATGAGATTAGTGGAAGAACAGCATCTAGTAAAGATGAGGTCAAGCGTATTGCCTGCCTTGTGAGTAGGGGGGGAAGGTGAGAGGGTGAGGTCAAAAGAGGAGAGGAGTGGAAAGAAGGAGGCAGAGAGGAATGAGTCAAAGGTAGACGTGGGGAGGTTAAAGTCACCCAGAACTGTGAGAGGTGAGCCATCCTCAGGAAAGGAACTTATCAGGGCGTCAAGCTCATTTATGAACTCTCCAAGGGAACCTGGAGGGCGATAAATGATAAGGATGTTAAGCTTGAAAGGGCCGGTAACTGTGACAGCATGGAATTCAAAGGAGGCGATAGACAGATGGGTCAGGGGAGAAAGAGAGAATGTCCACTTGGGAGAGATGAGGATCCCAGTGCCACCACCCCGCTGACCAGAAGCTCTCGGGGTGTGCGAGAACACGTGGGCAGACGAGGAGAGAGCAGTAGGAGTAGCAGTGTTATCAGTGGTAATCCATGTTTCCGTCAGTGCCAAGAAGTCGAGGGACTGGAGGGAAGCATAGGCTGAGAAGAACTCTGCCTTGTTGGCCGCAGATCGGCAGTTCCAGAGGCTGCCGGAGACCTGGAACTCCACGTGGGTCGTGCGCGCTGGGACCACCAGGTTAGAGTGGCAGCGGCCACGCGGTGTGAAGCGTTTCTATGGTCTGTGCAGAGAGGAGAGAAGAGGGATAGACAGACACATAGTTGACAGGCTACAGAAGAGGCTACGCTAATGCAAAGGAGATTGGAATGACAAGTGGACTACACGTCTCGAATGTTCAGAAAGTTAAGCTTACGTTGCAAAAAATCTTATTGACTAAAATGATATAGTACTGCTGGCTGGTGAAGTAGGCTAGCTAGCAGTGGCTGCGTTGTTGACTTTGTTTGAAAGTGTAGCTGGCTAGGTAACCTCGATAATTACTCTAAACTACACAATTATCTTGGATACAAAGACAGCAAAGACAACTATGTAGCTAGCTAACACTACGCTAATCAAGTCGTTCCGTTGTAATGTAATAGTTTCTACAGTGCTGCTATTCGGTAGAAGTTGGCTAGCTAGCAGTGTTGACTAGGTAGGAGAACGGCAGCGCGGCGGACGAAAATAGCTGGCTAGCTAACCTCGATAATTACTCTAAACTACACAATTATCTTAGATAGACAGCAACTATGTAGCTAGCTAACACTACACTAATCAAGTCGTTCCGTTGTTCCGTTGTAATGTAATAGTTTCTACAGTGCTGCTATTCGGTGGCTAGCTGGCTAGCTAGCAGTGTTGACTACGTTACGTTACGTTAGAAGGACGAAAATAGCTGGCTAGCTGGCTAGCGAACCTCGATAATTACTCTAAACTACACAATTATCTTTGATACAAAGACGGCTATGTAGCTAGCTATGGTTAAGGAAACCGAGCAGCACATTCTCCTATAAAAAAAACAAAAGTCATCAAGAATATTAACGATTATAAAACTGTGAATATCTTTCCATAATTGTTTTACATGTAGACAATGCCAAAATAAATGTGAAACTGTTTCTGGATGCTCAACACAAAAAGTACAATCAATGTTAATGTCTTTTTTAAGTTTCTTCAGGTAATGATTCACAGGGTAATACTTATGGATCATTCTGAAAGAGACCGCTTTGACCTTGTTAACAAGCAAGTATTTGTGTGGTAATAACCAGACTTTTTTCCAACAGATATTAGTGACCAATGTATTCCAGTAACTTGTGACATAAGGAATGGATACAATATCCCTTTGAAATAAAGCACGTATAGACCTATTGTTCTGAGGGAGCAAGGAGAAACATATTTTCCCTATTGGAAAGTCAACTGGATTAAGCGAGGGTAGGTCAAGAAGGTGAGGTCTGGCTACACCTCTAAATAACATAAGAGTTCCAGAAGGAATAGCATCAAAGACGTCATGGCGACGTTGGCTGGCTAAACTCATAAGTAGAAAACGTCATCGGGTCTAACGGTCGTCTGCGCGTGTGCAGGCCATCAAGTCAGAGGCACTCATATTTATATAGTTGTTTTTCACGAAAATGAAAACGTGTCAGTTTGTCACTTTCACGAGGTTGGAGTAATAACATGTTCAACTACTTAAGACATTGGCTCAAATCTAGGTTTTGTCTTTCAAATTTGAGAAAATTAACATCTTCCCGGAAGTCTTGCGATGTTGTGCCTCTAGGTTTTGAAACTCTGTGGGACGGTTCGGCTCAACAGATGTGGTCTCATTAAAGTTTTAAAATTCAATATGAAAATGGCTTCCATAACAACCACAGAGCTATTTGATGCACAACTCCTGGTAATAACGTTTTATTGTCCTCTATATGTATTTAAATTGTTGGAAGTTGCCAGCAAACGATACTCAATATTATTTTAATGTTGAGTAAAATCTTATAAGCTTCTTCGCTAAGAACAAAGGAAACCAAAATGGCTAACCAGCCAGCCAGGTTGCCAACAACAAACACAGGGATTATATTTTGTCTGTATGCTATGCTAGCTAACCTTGCTTTCTAACGTGCTTCACTTTAAACATAACATACACACGTTTTTTCTTCTGTTTGCGTTGCTGTCTGACAACTCTTTTGGGATATTTCTGCCAACTTCTATAGACTAGAGACAGTAAAATAATGACCACCGTAGGAGTTGTCAGACAGCACAAACAGATCTGAGCCCAGGCTAGAATATTAGGTATTGCATTTTCTAATGACAGCAAACGTGTTGGCTGACTGTTTGTTAGACCTGGCTCATACTAGCTTTTGTTTTCTCACAAGGAAGGTGACTTCATCACAGCTACTCACCACAATGCACAACGTTTGGAAGATAGAGTTTCCCAACAAAAGACAGCGTTTCTCAGAAATGCAGAGAAACTTAGAAAACAGTAAGTTCCTCGTATTAATATGCAGGGGAATTTAGATTATACATGCACATCTATTGTATTGAGACTCATTTTCTATTGTTCTTAAAACAGGATTGAGAAACTTGAGAAAGAGAAGATGATGAATACACAAAACAGGAAGAATGGTCTTTCAGATGGATTTAGAGTATTGGAAGAGTTTGATAAAGGACTTCAGGATGATCGAAATACTGAGCGTGTGTATTTTGTTGGTTTTAGTACTCTTTGTATGGCACTTCAATATTTTACTGACTAAAACGTAATTTGAACATCTTTAATAATAATGTTGTTCATGTTATTTGTCCCTCAGATATGAACGTGCAAAAGCATCTGATGAAAATCCATAATGGTGTAAATAAATTTCAGATGCAGCTGACTGACGTGAAGCCTACCCCGGAGTGTAAGTCATGTGCTGGTTGATGGTTATACATGTGCATGGAAACAGTACACATTGGGGAGTCATGACATTCATGTTTTTATGGAGCCAGTTCAATTTGATACCCACTTCATCTCCCTTTATACAGGCTGTTATACGTTAATTAACTACTTAGAAATGCTGTTTGTTTTTTAGTAATTGAGAAACTGAAAGAAATAATGACAGAAGTTGAAAATTCAATCAACACTTTCAAGGAGGATCAACGTCAAAGGTATGAGACATTCAATATTTTAACAGCTGTCAGCTGTCATGTAATGCATGTTTCAAAAGGACTTGATTATAGTTTAGACTGAGATTAACTGCCTCTTTCTTATTCTTTTTAGTTTTGAGGATCTATTGAAAGAGGAAAGAACATGCAGCCAGGAGATAAGTGCTTTTGAAAAGAAGATTGAGACTTGGTCTTTGGCTGTAAAAGCAGACCCAAAGTTGCACCCTGCTCCCTCAGGCAAGGTGTGTCTGGCCAAAGCCTTAGAGGAGGACCTCCCACCAGAGGTGACCGCACTAGAGAGGTTCCTACAGCAAACTGGAGGGAAGCAGGGGGGCTGGGACCAGTATGACCATCAGAGCTTTCTGAAAGTGTGGACCAAGCACAATGGCAAACCAGCCTATAGGAAAGAGGCTTTGCTCTACCTGCCAGGCAAAACTCCGGAAGACGTTGAACAACACGAAGATTGGTATCTTGAGCTCCTGTACCTCCAGGAGAAGAAGAAAGAGGTAGACTGGGCATCACTTTGTAGGCAATGTAATGAGTTTCCAGTCACTTTCAACTGTGGATGGGTAGAACAGTACCACCATTTATGAGCTCTGAAATGTCAGTCAGCTATTTGTTTTGAGCTGTTAAATTGCATGAATATACTTGTAATATTCGTTTTGTCTTATAATTTTGCTAATTTTCACTATCCATGTACCAGGCCATTCACCGGTGGAAGGCTGAGAGACAGCAGGAGAGGGCGACAAGGCTGCAGCACCAAGATGAGCTGGAGAGCGCTGCCAGGAGGGAGAGGGAGGCGCAGGCTGAGACCCAGCAGCATAGGGTTGAGGAGGAGAGGAGGGAGGCGGTGGCTCGCCTGGAGGGGTGGAGAAGGCAGCGCAGGCTGCGCCTGGAGCAGGAGGAGGAGCAGAGGCTCACTGAGGAGATCCTGCAGCGGAGACAAGCCAAGGAGGAGCGCAGGAGACAGCTGGAGGTGAAGCTGGCTCTGGAGGCCCACATTCGGCAGAAGAAGGAGGAGGAAGAACTTCTGACCATGCAGAAGGAGGAACAGGAACAGGCTGACATGGAGGAGAAGAAGAGACTGGCAGGCTACGGCATCAAACGCTTTCAGGAAAGGGTATGTGAAGGATCAGTATTTCCAATGGTACTACTCAAGGTATTTTGCATATACAGTGCATTCGGGAAGTATTCAGACCCCTTGACTTTTTCCACATTTGTTATAGCCTTACTCTAAAATGCATTAAATAAAAAAAAAATCCTCATCAATCGACACACAATACCCCATAATGACAAGGCAAAAACAGTTTTTTAGAAATGTTTGCAAAAGTATTAAAAAATTAAAACAGATACCTAATTTATACAAGTTTTCAGACCTGTTGCTATGAGACTCAAAATTGAGCTCAGGTGCATCCTGTTTCCATTGATCATCCTTGAGCTGTTTCTACAACTTGATTGGAGTCCGCCTGTGGTAAATTCAATTGATTGGACATGATTTCAAATCAAATCAAAACTCTACCTACATGTATATATTACACCAATTACCTCGACTAACCAGTGCCCGCGCACAATGACTCTGTACCGGTACCCCCTGTATATCGCCTCATTTGTTATTTTACTGCTGCTGTTTAGTTATTTGTTACTTTTATTTTCATTTTTTTACTTAACACTTATTTTAATAAATTTTTCTTAATTTCTTAAAGCATTGTTGGTTAAGGGCTTGTAAGTAAGCATTTCACTGTAAGTTCTACACCTGTTGTATTCGGCGCATATGACAAATACAATTGGATTTTATTTAAATTCAATTGACAGGCACACACCTGTCTATATAAGGTCCCACAGTTGACAGTGCATGTCAGAAATAAAAACCAAGCCATGAGGTCGAAGAAATTGTGCGTAGAGCTCCGAGACAGGATTGTGTCGAGGTACAGATTTGGGGATGGGTGCCAAAACATTTCTGTAGCTTTGAAGGTCCCCAAGAACACAGTGGCCTCCATTGTTCTTAAATGGAGTTTGGAACCACCAAGACTCTTCCTAGAGCTGGCCGCCCGGCCAAACTGAGCAATCGGGGGAGAAGGGCCTTGATCAGGGAGTTGACCAGGAACCTGATGGTCACTCTGACAGAGCTCCAGAGTTCCTCTGTGAAGATGGGAGAAACTTCCAGAAGGTCAACCATCTTTGCAGCACTCCACCAATAAGGCCTTTTTGGTAGAGTGACAGACGGAAGCCACTCCTCAGTAAAACAAGATTCTCTGGTCTGATGAAACCAAGATTGAACTCTTTGACCTAAATGCCAACCGTCAGGAGGAAACATAGCACCATCCCTATGGTGAAGCATGGTGGTGGCAGCATCATGCTATTGGGATGTTTTTCAGCGGCAGAGACTAGTCAGGATCGAGGGAAAGATGAACAGAGCAAAGTATAGAGAGATCCTTGATGAAAACCTGCTGAGGACCTCAGACTGGGGTGACGGTTCACCTTCCAACAGGACAACAACCCTAAGCACACAGCCGAGACAACGCAGGAGTGGCTTCGGTACAAGTCTCTGAATGTCCTTGAATAGCCCAGCCAGAGCCCGGACTTGAACCCGATCAAACGTCTCTGGAGAGACCTGAATATAGCTGTGCAGCGACGCTCGCCATCCAACCTGACAGAGCTTGAGAGGATTTGCAGAGAAGACTGGGAGAAACTCCCAAATACAGGTGTGTGAAGTTTGTAGAGTCATACCCAAGAAGACTTGAGGCTGTAATCGCTGCCAAAGGTGCTTCAACAAAGTACTGAGTACTATTTGAGGTTGCTCAAATAGTACTTTTCTCAGTTATGTCTACCGGAGACTGGGGTGTAAGAAAGACTGGGGTGGAGGAAAGTCAAAGTATAATGGTTAACTGACTTACCTGCAGGACTTCCAGAAGTTGGAGACAAAAGTGCAGGAGAGACAGGAGAAGGAAAAGCAGGAGCTGGATAGACAAAAGAGACTGGCTAAGCTGAAGGAGAAGGTAAGACCTTACACAGCAGCAGGCACTGATTCCATTGTACACAATGTATGCCATCAGTCATTTTCTGCTATTCATTTGATCTCATTAGGCAGAGGCTCATATCAGCAGAGACCCTTCCAGGCTCTGCAAACCCACAAAAGGATGGGAGGAACGCACCAAAGAGATTGGACCCACTGGGGGTGGACCTGTATTACAGATGTTTCATAGGTGAATTAGCCCAAAACATTCTCATCACCCACTTTTTCACTATCTTCTTTCTCTGTAACTAATCTATGCTCATCACCATCTTCTTACAGGGCTGTCCCAAGCTGGAGACAAGGCTTATGAGCATGTCTGACTGGAACCAATATTTTCTTTGCTAATTCGTTTTTTATTTAATCATGCAAAATTCAAACCTCAGTGTGGTTATGTCATTTCCACTTTTATACAAGACATTATCACATTTCTTATCTGAATTAAAACATGAATAACTGTCGGCCTACACTTGTTATTTGTCTTGCTACTTATTCTGAAATTAATATCATTATAGAAGTGCATTTGACGGTAAACATTTTACATTCTTCAAATATATTTAGCCTCCAGTGTACCAAAACGAACAAAACATTTAAAACGTTGCAATGCAAAAAGAATGGGAAAGTGAGCAAAGTTGGGCTGGAAAACAGAAGGTTGAGCTCTGCTGGAGTCCCCACTTATCTTGTTTGGTTTATTGAGGATGACTACCTGGATGAAACTTGAGAAACCTGTTTCAGATATGAAGAGGTGGTGGGTGAAGTACAGGCTGTGAGGATCACGAGAAGTGGGAAGTGGGCTTGGATCGCCTCTCAGGGAGAGGGACAAGAGGGCGGTTACGCCCGAATGGTTGTCAGACGTGGAGATGGAGTCAGAGGAACCCATAGAGGTCGTTAAGAAAGCGGGCAGGGGGAAAAGGAAGAAAGTGGAACATATTAAATGAGATTGAGGGTGAATTAACTGCGGTCGCAGGTGCAGTCGTCCCGTCCGTGATTGAAGAGGATTTTGGACATAATGGATCGTTGCCTTCTGGTTGATCCATATGTGGTGTCCGGTTGAGTGGAAAAGAGGTTGGGTCAGTGAAAGTGGCTCGAAGTGGAATTGTGTTTTTTACGTTTCTGCCGTCCAGAGGGAGCGTGCGCTCCACACCATGCGACTGGGGTCAAGAGCTGTGACTTGCTATGTTATCCAGAGCAGGGCGCCATTGAAAGGAGTCATAACTGGTGTGGCGTTAAGTGTTTAGGATTAACTGAAATTGAAGATTTCCAGTATCTGTGATGCTCGCTGTTTCGTGCGACGCAGACCCGGTAGAGAGCGTGGCGAAACAGAGAAGACACTGTATTACTGAGTTGTGATGCAGAGTCTTTAAAAGATAAAGTCAAGTTAGGATCTGTAAGTTATCCCGTGAGAGCTTTTGTCCCGAACAAATCAACATGTTTGAGGTGTCAAGCTTATGGTCATGTGGCAGCAGTGTAGGAGGGAGATTCCTAGATGTGAGAAGTGTACAGGAGGACATGAGACAAAGGAATGTGTAGTATTGGTGGGAAAATGTGTGTGTGTTTGTGTGAAAACTGTAGGGGTACCCATGGTACTGGAGATGAGAGGTGTCCTGTGAGAGAAAGGCAGGTTGAGGTTGCCAGGATCAGAGAAGTACAGAAGGTGTCATATGCTGAGGCAGTGAAGAGAGTAGTACAGGAAGGTTGGTCCAGGGTGAGGGATCCTAAAAGGGTCTCTGTGAGTAGGCTGAGGTCAATAGAGAGTGATAGGATGTGCTTCAGTAAGGTTGTTTTTTTGGTGTTCATGGTCATGGTTGTCCACTGTACCGCAGGAATGGAATGGAAATCACAGAGGATAGATGTTGTGGTGGCAGTTGCAGAGAAGAACTTGGGTGTCACAGGAGGTTGGTGGCACCTTAATTGGGGAGGATGGGCTTGTGGTAATGGCTGGAGCGGAATAGGTGGAATGGTATAAAATGCATCAAACACATGGTTTGATGCCATTCCATTTGTGCCGTTGCAGACATTATTATGAGCTGTCCTCCCCTCAGCAGCCTCAACTGTTGGGTGCATGAGATTTTACTGTAGCAGAGTTACAAGGTGTTTTGAGTGATAGTGTCCCATCCTCCCAGGCGGCTGGCCTGGCTTAGGATCAGATAGGGCCAAAGTAGTGGAATAGTGGTGAGATTTTTATTTTTATTTTTTATTTTATTTATTTTTTATAAATTTTATCCCCTTTTCTCCCCAATTTTCGTGGTATCCAATCGCTAGTAATTACTATCTTGTCTCATCGCTACAACTCCCGTACGGGCTCGGGAGAGACGAAGGTCGAAAGTCATGCGTCCTCCGAAGCACAACCCAACCTAGCCGCACTGCTTCTTAACACAGCGCGCCTCCAACCCGGAAGCCAGCCGCACCAATGTGTCGGAGGAAACACCGTGCACCCGCCCCCTCGGTTAGCGCGCACTGCGCCCGGCCCGCCACAGGAGTCGCTGGAGCGCGATGAGACAAGGATATCCCTACCGGCCAAACCCTCCCTAACCCGGACGACGCTAAGCCAATTGTGCGTCGCCCCACGGACCTCCCGGTCGCGGCCGGCTGCGACAGAGCCTGGGCGCGAACCCAGACTCTGGTGGCGCAGCATAGCACTGCGATGCAGTGCTCTAGACCACTGCGCCACCCGGGAGGCCCGTGGTGAGATTTTTAATGGGTGTAGGGTTTGTTGGTCTGGCAAATCTTTCACAAAGTGTATTGATACTACACATGTAGGCCTGATACACAGCCAATACAGTAGGTGGTGGAATGCACCTATAACATTTGTTTGTGGACCGCTATAATACCAAAGAAGAAGTAGAAGTGGAAAAGAATGCTCGTGGTGAGTCTCACCCATTTTGAGAACTATGATGTGTTGTGCGTTGCTCTTCAGAGCAGGGTATTTGTAAAGGGGATAATATCTGGTGTCTTGAGGGACGTTGATGTTGGACAAATTAAGAATATCCCAGGAGTGGTTGATGCACATCGGATGAATTGTGTGGTGAATGGAGTGAACGTAAAGAGTCTGTCTGTTCTTCTGTTTTTTTAACACGGAGTCCCTCCCTGCCCAGGTGAAGTTGTGGTATGTGAATCATCATGTCGGAGCGTTCGTCCCAAGACTGATACAGTGTAATCATCACTGTATGGCTTTCGGACATGCCAAGTGTCTAGAAGAGAGAAGCTGAGATCAACACCATTATCCCAGAAACCCTAGACCCACTCCAATTTGCATACCGCCCAAACAGATCCACAGATGATGCAATCTCTATTGCACTCCACACTGCCCTTTCCCTCCTGGACAAAAGGAACACCTACGTGAGAATGCTATTCATTGATTACAGCTCAGCATTCAACACCATAGTACCCTCAAAGCTCATCACTAAGCTAAGGATCCTGGGACTAAACACCTCCCTCTGCAACTGGATCCTGGACTTCCTGACGGGCCGCCCCCAGGTGGTGAGGGTAGGTAGCAACACATTTGGCACGCTGATCCTCAACACTGGAGCCCCTCAGGGGTGCGTGCTCAGTCCACCCTGGAGTCCCTGTTCACCCACGACTGCATGGCCAGGCATGACTCCAACACCATCATTTAGTTTGCAGACGACACAACACCGACAACGACAAGACAGCCAATAGGGAGGAGGTCAGAGACCTGGCCGGGTGGTGCCAGAATAACAACCTATCTCTCAACGTAAACAAGACTAAGGAGATGATTGTGGATCACAGGAAAAGGAGGACCGAGCACGCCCCCATTCTCATCGACAGGGCTGTAGTGGAGCAGGTTGAGAGCTTCAAGTTCCTTGGTGTCCACATCACCAACAAATTAGAATGGTCCAAACACACCTAGACAGTCGTGAAGAGGGCACGTCAAAGCCTATTCCGCCTCAGGAAACTAAAAATATTTGGCATGGATCCTCAGATCCTCAAAAGGTTCTACAGCTGCAACATCGAGAGCATCCTGACTGGTTGCATCACTGCCTGGTACGGCAATTGCTCGGCCTCTGACCATAAGGCACTCGAGAGGGTAGTGCGTACGGCCCAGTACATCACTGGGGCTAAGCTGCCTGCCATCCAGGACCTCTATACCAGGCGGTGTCAGAGGAAGGCCCTAAAAATTGTCGAAGACCCCAGCCACCCCAGTCAAAGACTGTTCTCTCTACCACCGCATGGCAAGCGGTACCAGAGTGCCAAATCTAGGACAAAAAGGCTTCTCAACAGTTTTTACCCCCAAGCCATAAGACTCCTGAACAGGTAATCAAATGGCTACCCGGACTATTTGCATTGTGTGCCCCCCCAACCCCTCTTTTACGCTGCTGCTACTCTCTGTTTATCGTATATGCATAGTCACTTTAACTATACATTCATGTACATACTACCTCAATTGGCCCGACCAACCAGTTTCCCCGCACATTGGCTAACCGGGAATTCTGCATTGTGTCCAGCCACCCGCCAACCCCTCTTTTACGCTACTGCTACTCTCTGTTTATCATATATACATAGTCACTTTAACCATATCTACATGTACATACTACCTCAATCAGCCCGACTAACTGGTGCCTGTATATAGCCTCGCTACTGTTATAGCCTCGCTACTGTTGTTTTTATTTCTTTACTTACCTATTGTTCACCTAATACCTTTTTTGCACTGTTGGTTAGAACCTGTATGTAAGCATTTCACTGTAAGGTCTTCTACACCAGTTGTATTCGGTGCACGTGACAAATAAACTTAGATTGTATTTGATTTGTGGAAAAGAAGATTGTTGTATGGATTGTTGCAATTGTGGTGGGAACCATGAAGCTACATCTTTGAAATGCCCGAAGAGGGCGAAAGAGAATGAGGGTGCCAGAGGCAGGGCTGTCTAGAGCATTTCATATCAAATTCAATTTTATTTGTCACATACACGTGTTTAGCAGATGTTATTGCAGGTGTAGAAAAATGCTTGTGTTTCTAGCTCCAGCAGTGCAGTAATATTTAAAAAGTAATACCTAACAACACAATCTACACACAATCTAAAGTAAATAAATGTACTTAAGAATATATCAATATTTGGATGAGCAATGTCAGAGCAGCGTAGACTAAGTTACAGTAGAATAGGACAAAATACAGTATATGCATATGAGATGACTAATGCAAAATATGTAAACATTATTAAAGTGGCCAGTAATTTCAAGTATATGTATAGGGCAGCAGCCTCTAATGTGCTAGTGATGGCTATTTAACAGTCTGATGGCCTTGAGATAGAAGCTGTCAGTGTAGAGGCTGTGAAAAGGGTTGAGGGAACGAATTGTCTGAAGACTCCACGGTGTTGGATAGGCCTTCACTGCAGGCTGCAGAGTTTGCCTCTTGTCAGCAGGATCCAAAAACTGTATGTTACATGTTAATTTTTAAGTAGGTGGGTTTTTGGCAATGGTGATTAACGGCACTGCCGAAGGTGAGAAGAAGTCCAGTAAGATTGCTGTCATTGTGTCTGCGGCAATGAGCTATAACAAGAATGCGATCTGCGCTAGAACAGTTCCTGGGATTGAAAGATCTTTCAGTGGTGGAGTTATATATACTTATCTCCCTCACTAGTTTTAAGCACCAGCTGTCAGAGCAGCTCACAGATCAATGCACCTGTACATATCCCATCTATAAATAGCCCAAACAACTACATCTTCCCCTACTTTATGTATTTTGCTCCTTTCCACCCCAGTATTTCTTCTTTGCACACTCATCTACTGTCAAATCTACCATTCCAGTGTTTTAATTGCTATATTGTATTTACTTCGCCACCATGGCCTATTTATTGCCTTTACCTCCCTTATCTCACCTCCTTTGCTCACATTGTATATAGACTTATTTTTCTACTGTATTATTGACTGTATGTTTGTTTTACTCCATGTGTAACTCCGTGTTGTTGTATGTGTCAAACTGCTATGCTTTATCTTGGCCAGGTCGCAATTGTAAATGAGAACTTGTTCTCAACTTGCCTACCTGGTTAAATAAAGGTTAAATAAAGAAAAAAATATGTAGTGCCACCCTCTCAGGCTCCACAGCCTGAGAAGGGAGATATGGCATTTTTTATTAAGAAGTGGGACTTATTTTTTATTTGTTACGTTTCTGTGTGTGGAATAAGTTCCCAACTCTCCATTTTTACCTGTATGGTTTTCTTTTTTCGCCCCAGGCCAGTTGGTAGCGGTAATGCGCCATAAACGTTGGGTGCAAACCACTGTTAAACCGCAACAAAGAAGGTTGCAAAGCCTGTTTACGCGGAAGTTGTTTCAAACTCAAAGATGGCGGAAGAAGAGAACCCGCTTGCCGAATTTGAACAAATTGACTTTTTAAAAGATCGACACGTACGATTCTTTCAAAGATGTCTTCAAGTTTTACCAGAGAGATATTCATCATTAGAAACAAGCAGGTACATATGTTGGCATGAATAATTATCTCTTATTTTCATTTGACAACGTCTTCGCTAGCCAGAATGCTAATGAATGACAGACGAGCCTGCCAGTGCCACTGTCATCAGGCCAAACGTGTTTTTTGTTAACGTTAGCTAGCTATAGCATTTTCAGACAACATACTCAATATAAAAAATTGCAACTAAACATTGGTGCTTTTTGCAATGCAACCAACTGAATTAGATTGCTACCGTTAGGTACCTAACGTTAGCTACGTTTTATGAACATCCCATTATCTCGAGATAGCTAGCCAGCCAGGCTAAAATCTAACTATCACATAGAGTTGGCCAACCTTAGATTTGATTCAGTTATGGTCACTACTATCCGTGATCCTTGGGACATCCCTGGCTTAAACTCTAACCTCTACCCTAGCCGAGGAACGCGGAACTCCGTTCTCTTATATCGAGACGGATATAAATACATACGTTTTCAATATACGTTAATCAAATACCACCGACTGTTTCCTTGTTGAGATAACATTGTATTCAATTTTAGAGCAACAGCAGTGAGCAAACAGTCGGTTGTATTTGATTAACGTATAATGACTCAATACGGAGCCAGAGATCAAAATAGTCTAACCAGAAGGAAAAAAATCATCCTCCCACTACTGCTGGCCTTTGCAGATTCTGCCATTACAATCCCAAAGTTGCCAGTAACAGGCTACACCAGGGTCGGCAACCTTTTCCATTTGGAGTGCCAATTTATCATACAATTTCTACAGATCTGCTGCCAGTTACGATTTTCATATGCACCTTTTCATGGTTAATACAAATCTAAAAGTAATTTATATTTCCATTGCCAATGATGTAAAAATAGCCTACATAAAGCCAACAAATAAAAACATTGCAGCCTGCAGGTAGAAAATATCCTAATAAAAATAAATCATGTTGGCTACACATGGCCTGTCTGCAAGGAACTTGAAACATTTCAACTTGGTCCAACCTGTGCACTAACAAACTTGCAACATTGTATAAAATATCCTGGACCCTCAGAGTTTCTTGTGCCCTGAGCTCCGGACAGACACGGCTGTAGGCTATTTGTGCAAGGGTTAAGAAGTAATCAGGTAGGCCTATTTTATGAAGTTTCCACCAGATCACAAAATTACCTTTTTTTCCCTCTTTCAAATGGAGTGGTTATCAAAAGGGAGATAACTGGAAAGGTTTTTCAAATAGGTTACATTGAGGAACTATTGTCACTCTCAATGGATGCAAAAACATACTTCGCTTACTTGCTCTTTGAGTAAAAAAAGTACTTTGAGAAGCTCCGCAGTTCATTAGTGGCGGTGAGTTAAGACAATCAGACTGTCTGATCCCCAAACGGGCACATTTATAGGCCTACATTTGCATGCAGGCCAGGTAGCCTAGACCTAGTTCTATGTGTAATCAGGTGCGTGTATTTACTCCGGATTGACAGGAGCGCTCCAAAACAAACACAATTAATAAATTGACAAAACTTGTAAATGGAATGAAATAAACCGAAACTTGTTTCTCACAAGTGTAGCCTAGGTTGTGTGCTCTGCAAACAAAGTGTCCACTCCGACAATGAGAACAGTAAAAGACTGTAATAATAATATTTTGAATGTATTAACAGAAATTATGGTAACCAAACAAACAAGAAATGATGGGAATTAAGGGTAAATGTAGTACTGGTGATACTGGTGTGCCCTCACTGCGGCCTCCACAATGGGTTATTCCACTGAGACGAGCATCAATCAAGATGTGCCACAACAATTGTAATCTTTTTTGCAACTGCTCGACAAAAAAAGTTATTGCTCGATCAACAGCCTATTGACCAAACAATTGACCAGTCGACTAAATGGGGTCAGCCCTAAATTCTACACTTTTTAATGAAATATGTTAATATTGTATCTGAGTGAGAATGGGGGGCCCCCTGGAGGTCAGGCCACCTGGGCACGTGCCCTGTGTGCTAGGTCGGTATTCGGCCATGATTACAACAAGTTTAGAAAGCTGGATAGACTTAATACCAATATAAAAATGTTAGCTGACATGGCTAATTGAGTGACTGTCAGTGACTGACATAACAAACTGTTGATACACAACCACATTTTGAAATTGCACCTGGTGTATTTGACTGTTCTTACTCTCAATAGTAAGGTGTTGTTCTTTGGATCGGGGCTCGCTAAGCGACCACTTATGTCACTTATGCCTGGAACCGTCCCTGGGGTTAAGGTTTAAGGTAGGGACGTCCAAAGGAATCTAGATAGCACAGACCCGATGATGACTCTGTTGTTGGTAGAAAATCCTGCGACCAGTTATTAAAACTCTGCCTCAATATGAAAACTGAATCGTGCATTCCACAGCTACCCGAACATTTTACCCTTACCGTAACCATTTTAAATGTTAACTTCAATGGGGTAGGGACGTCCCAGTGATCCATGTTAGCACTGACCATTCAGATATAGCTAGCTAGTTGGTGGCCATACCTGGAGTTCTGCTATCATGCCAACTCCCTGTCACTCATTCTGTCATTGTCATGCCAACAACACAAACAGGTCTGGACTGGGACCAGGCTTAGTTGGTCATTTAAAAGCATAGATACATAATACAGCACATATTATTTGTTGATTAGTGGTTGTCAACAACAAACTATCTATCTAAGTGGTGCACTTGGATTGTTTGGAGTCCTCTAGCTATCCAAATAACACATGGTGTTGGCTATCCAGCTGTCATCATGTGAAGTAACCATTCATATGATTTACTTTTCAGTTCTTACCTCAAATATGCTGTGGATAATTCTAATAATATAATATTACTAGGTGAATAAATGTTTGTTTACCTTTGTCCCTCCCTGTCTAGGTTGACCATTGTGTTCTTTGCTCTCTCCGGTCTTGATGTCCTGGATTCTCTTAATATAATAGACAAGCCCAGCTTGATTGAATGGGTCTACTCACTACAAGTCATTCCTACAGAAGACCGTAAGTGCTGCGTTGTAGGTTATATTGTTTTTGGGCATTCATGTTTCAACGGCCTTCAGGAGGCATCCACGCACGCACACGTAATTCACTTAATTTTGGTGGAACAGAAGAAGGGCGAACTAAACAGTCAGCTAAAATCAACTGTGTTTTTTTGTATCCCTTGGTACACTGTTGGCTACTAAAAAGCAACCATTTAGCCTAGTCTTCTATGGTTTAGGAGTTATTTGCTCTCTACTCTTAGATTATGTGCATAATACACTGTGCCAAGTACAGTCGGTCAGTGTGAATTCTAGGGCTATGTAGCTATAACAGTGGACAGTATATTAAAAAAGGTTTAGGTCAACCATATATCGCACGTGTAAATCATACAGCACAACAATGCTACACATTACTCCCTGGATTTTGTGTTAAATACTCTACAACAAAGCCTTCTTAGTGTCCAACAAGCTTTCTCTACCCTTAACCTTGTTCTGAACACCTCCAAATTTAAAGGTCATGTGGTTTGGTAAGAAGAATACCCCTCTTCCCACAGGTGTTATTACTACCTCTGAAGGTTTAGAGCTTAGTTACCTCATACAAATACTTGGGAGTATGGCTAGACGGCGCACTGTCCTTCTTTCAGCACATATCAAAGCTGTAGGCTAAAGTTAAATCTAGACTTGGTGTCCTCTATCGTAACTCTATCGTAAAGCCAAACTAACCCTGATTCAGATGACCATTCTACCCTAGCTAGATTACGGAGACATCATTTATAGATCGGCAGGTAAGGGTGCTCTCGAGCGGCTAGATGTTCTTTACCATTCGGCCATCAGATTTGCCACCAATATTCCTTATAGGACACATCACTGCACTCTATACTCCTCTGTGAACTGGTCATCTCTGTGTACCTGACGCACGACCCACTGGTTGATGCTTCTTTATAAAAACCCTTGACGGCCTCACTCCCCCCAATCTGAGATATCTACTGCAGCCCTCATTCTCCACATACAACACCCGTTCTGCCAGTCACATACAACACCCGTTCTGCCAGTCACATACAACACCCGTTCTGCCAGTCACATTCTGTTAAAGGTCCCCAAAGCACACACATCCCTGGGTCGCTCCTCTTTTCAGTTCGCAGCAGGTAGCGAATGGAACGAGCTGCAACAAACACTCAAACTGGACAGTTTTATCTCCATCTCTTCATTCAAAGACTCAATCACAGACACTGTTACTGACAGTTGTGGCTGCTTTGTGTGAAGTATTGTTGTCTCCACCTTCTTGACCTTTGTGCTTTTGACTTTGCCCAATAATGTTTGTACCATGTTTTTGTGCTGCAAGTGCTACCATGTTGTGTTGCTACCATGCTGTTTTTCTGCCTTGTTATGTTGTCTTAGGTCTCTCTTTATGTAGTGTTGTGTCTCTCTTGTTGTGATGTGTGTTTTGTCCTATATTTATACTGTATTTATTTGTATTTTTTAAAATCCCAGGCCCCTGTCCCCACAGGAGGCTTTTTGCCTTTTGGTAGACCGTCATTGTAAATAAGAATTTGTTCTTAACTGACTTGCCTAGTTAAATGTAAAAAAATGTGTCAGGCATTGACACAGGTTGTAGAAACGCTCATGTACAAGAGTTTGCGAGGCATGTATTTGGCCAGCAGCCATACTTTTTCACTTGCCCCACCCAACATCCTGTAGTTTGCTGTGCATATTTTAAAGAGCTCACTCCTCTGGATGATGGGCCAACTCTGACCATCTGCTCAGTGCTCACTTTTTAAATTATTCAGGCACCAAACGCAAATCAAATCTTATTGGTCACATACACATATTTAGCAGATGTTATTGCGGGTGTAGCGAAATGCTTGTGTTCCTAGCTCCAACAGTGCAGTAGTAACTAACAATTCACAACAATACACACACGTCTAAAAGTAAAATAATGTAATTAAGAAATATATAAATATTACGACAAGCAATGTCGGAGGGGCATTGACTAAAATACAGTAGAATAGAATACAATATATACATATGAGATGAGTAACGCAGTATGTAGACATTTATTAAAGTGGCCAGTGTTCCATTATGAAGAACTTATTTTTCCATTGGACATAGAAAGCTACAAACATATGTTACTTGTCTGGCCTACTCGTATTCAGAGAATACATTTCTCCTTTATTAAGCTGACCTTATAGCTACCCACTAGATGGCAGCATTGCACCTAGTTGAGTTGCCCCACAGCAACAGACAATGCCTTGACTTGTGTTCATGGTGTTATAAAATAGTATCAGAGTAGGAGTGCTGATCTCGGATCGCTTTATGAATATGGGATCTGATTTTAGAACAGTACACACAGAACCTATTTATGCATTAATTTCCTTAAATATCATTATTACTAAATGTTTACATTTTTTTAGGTGGTAGATCAGCTTTAATATTGCAGAGGTGGCTTCCATAAATGCAATTGTCTGCATCATTTCCAATCCCCCCCATATATTTTTATGGTGTGTGTGTGTGTGTGTGCACACAGTACCAGTCAAAAGTTGACACACCTACTAATTTCAGGTTTTTCTTTGTTTTTCTTTGTTTTTCTTATTTTCTACATTGTAGAATAATAGTGAAGACATCAAAACTATGAAATAACACATCGAATCATGTAGTAACCAAAAAAGTGACAAATCGAAATATATTTGCCTTGATGACATCTTTGCACACTCTTGGCATTCTCTCAACCTGCTTCATGAGGAATGCTTTTCCAACGGTCTTGAAGGAGTTCCCACATATGCTGAGCACTTGTTGGCTGCTTTTCCTTCATTCTGCGGTCCAACTCATCCCAAACCATCTCAATTGGGTTGAGGTCGGGTGATTGTGGAGGCCAGGTCATCTGATGCAGCACTCCATCACTCTCCTTCTTGGTCAAATAGTCCTTACACAGACTGGAGGTGTGTTGGGTCATTGTCCTGTTGAAAAACCAATGATAGTCCCACTTGAATTTTAAATAAATCACTGACAGTGTCACCAGCAAAGCACCACCACACCTCCTCCTCCGTGCTTCACGGTGGGAACCACATATGCAGAGATCATCAGTTCACCTACTCTGCGTCTCACAAGGACATGACGGTTGGAACCAAAAATCTCAAATTTGGACTCATCAGACCAAAGGACAGATTTCCACCGGTCTAATGTCCATTGCTTGTGTTTCTTGGCCCAAGCAAGTGTCTTCTTATTATTGGTGTCCTTTAGTAGTCGTTTCTTTGCAGAAATTCGACCATGAAGTTCTGATTCACACAGTCTCCTCTGAACAGTTGATGTTGATGTGTCTGTTACTTGAACTCTGTGAATAATTTATTTGGGCTGCAATCTGAGGTGCAGTTTACTCTAATGAACTTATTCTCTGCAGCAGAGGTAACTCTGGGTCTTTTTTCCGGTGGCGGTCCTCATGAGAGCTAGTTTCATCATAGCACTTGAACTGCACTTGAAGAAACTTTCAATGTTCTTGAAATGTTCCGTATTGACTGACCTTCATGTGTAAAAATGATGATGGACTGTCGTTTCTCTTTGCTTATTTGAGCTGTTCTTGCCATAATATGGACTTGATCTTTTACCAAATATGGCTATCTTCTGTATACCTCCCCTACCTTGTCACAACACAATTGATTGGCTCAAACTCAATAAGGAAAGAAATTCCCCAAATTAACTTTTAACAAGGAACACCTGTTAATTGAAATGTATTCAAGGTGACTACTCATGATGCTGGTTGAGAGACTGCCAAGAGTGTGCAAAGTTGTCATCAAGGCAAAGGGTGGCTACTTTAAAGAATATAACATATTTTGATTTGTTTAACACTTTTTTGGTTACTACATGATTCCATATGTGTTATTTCATAGGTTTGATGTCTTCACTATTATTCTACAATGTAGAAGATTGTAAAGAAATAGAACCCCTGGAATGAGTAGGTGTGTCCAAACTTTTGACTGGTAGTGTATATTTTTCTTTATTATTTTCCCCTAACTCTACCACCCCTCCCCTAATTGGAGTAAATTAATGAGCAACCACTTAGACTTTTACTTCCAGCTCATACATACTATATACACTGCTCAAAAAAATAAAGGGAACACTAAAATAACACATCTTAGATCTGAATGAATGAAATATTCTTATTAAATACTTTTTTCTTTACATAGTTGAATGTGCTAACAACAAAATCACACAAATGATCAATGGAAATCAAATTTATCAACCCATGGAGGTCTGGATTTGGAGTCACACTCAAAATTAAAGTGGAAAACCACACTACAGGCTGATCCAACGTTGATGTAATGTCCTTAAAACAAGTCAAAATGAGGCTAAGTAGTGTGTGTGGCCTCCACGTGCCTGTATGACCTCCCTACAACGCCTGGGCATGCTCCTGATGAGGTGGCGGATGGTCTCCTGAGGGATCTCCTCCCAGACCTGGACTAAAGCATCCGCCAACTCCTGGACAGTCTGTGGTGCAACGTGGCGTTGGTGGATGGAGCGAGACATGATGTCCCAGATGTGCTCAATTGGATTCAGGTCTGGGGAACGGGCGGGCCAGTCCATAGCATCAATGCCTTCCTCTTGCAGGAACTGCTGATGCACTCCAGCCACATGAGGTCTAGCATTGTCTTGCATTAGGAGGAACCCAGGGCCAACCGCACCAGCATATGGTCTCACAAGGGGTCTGAGGATCTCATCTCGGGACCTAATGGCAGTCAGGCTACCTCTGGCGCTGTGCGGCCCCCCCAAAGAAATGCCACCCCACACCATGACTGACCCACCGCCAAACCGGTCATGCTGGAGGATGTTGCAGGCAGCAGAACGTTCTCCACGGCGTCTCCAGACTCTGTCACGTGCTCAGTGTGAACCTGCTTTCATCTGTGAAGAGCACAGGGCGCCAGTGGCGAATTTGCCAATCTTGGTGTTCTCTGGCAAATGCCAAACGTCCTGCATGGTGTTGGGCTGTAAGCACAACCCCCACCTGTGGACGTCGGGCCCTCATACCACCCTCATGGAGTCTGTATCTGACCGTTTGAGCAGACACATGCACATTTGTGGCCTGCTGGAGGTCATTTTGCAGGGCTCTGGCAGTGCTCCTCCTGCTCCTCCTTGCACAAAGGCGGAGGTAGCGGTCCTGCTGCTGGGTTGTTGCCCTCCTACGGCCTCCTCCACGTCTCCTGATGTACTGGCCTGTCTCCTGGTAGCGCCTCCATGCTCTGGACACTACGCTGACAGACACATCAAACCTTCTTGCCACAGCTCGCATTGATGTGCCATCCTGGATGAGCTGCACTACCTGAGCCACTTGTGTGGGTTGTAGACTCCGTCTCATGCTACCACTAGAGTGAAAGCACCACCAGCATTCAAAAGTGACCAAAACATCAGCCAGGAAGCATAGGAACTGAGAAGTGGTCTGTGGTCACCACCTGCAGAACCACTCCTTTATTTGTGGTGTCTTGCTAATTGCCTATAATTTCCACCTGTTGTCTATTTCATTTGCACAACAGCATGTGAAATTTATTGTCAATCAGTGTTGCTTCCTAAGTGGACAGTTTGATTTCACAGAAGTGTGATTGACTTGGAGTTACATTGTGTTGTTTAAGTGTTCCCTTTATTTTTTTGAGCAGTGTATATTTTACTCGCACAGTATTTTTTACAATAGTTATCTTTTGTTTGTTTTTGAGGTCCCATCCTTCAGCTAAACCCCTCCCGTCTATCTCTGAATACCATCCAGTTTTGATTTATATTTGCCATATATTTTTCAACTGTGCTGTGATGTTTCACAAAGGTTCTGAACCTTTCTATTCTCATAGTTTCAACAGATACACATTTTTGCTAAAAGTGTTATTATATTATTGATCAATATGATTTAAATCACCCAGCAGTGCTGTTTGCAGAGTTAGCTCCAGGTAAATGTTGCAATTCTTCAGCCATTTCTGAACCTGTGACCAAAAACAAGCTGCATATGGACAGTACCAAAACAAATGATCTAATGATTCTGTCTCTTCGCAGCAAAACCTGCAGATCTGGGATGGTTGTATCCTCCATATATATAACATTCTATTGGTTGCAAGAATTTGGTATAATCATTTTAAATTGGAAAACTCAAAGTTTTGAATCTAGCATCGTTTTGTTTGTCAGTTAAAAAAAAAATGTGCCATGGAATGAGTACATCAAATCTTTTCCCAGCTATTTTTCAGTCTATATGACACATATGTCCCTTTTTTGGCCCTTAAATGAAACTGGTATACTTTTTTATTTATCCCAATTTGCTTTAACCAATTTGGTCTTTAATGCAGGGTCGACAGACAAGTTCCTTACTTTCTCCCCCTTCCACTAGCCTCTTCCATTTTTGCGGTAATCCTGCAGTTAGTTGGTTGTAATTTTGAGTAGAGCAGACATTTCCATATATTTTTGTTAGCTGCATGTATGACAACTCCACCAGTCCTATTTATGATATAATTTACAGATTATAACATTTAAAAAATAAATAAATCCAAATATTGTTTTTTTAATCAATTAGTATATTTGAGTTTAACCATACTATTTGTTGTAATATTTATTCTCTTTTCTGGTGGATTAAACTGAAATTGCAACCAACTTTCTATGGCTTGTTTTAAAAATAGCAATATTCTGGAGATTTCATTTTCAAATAACTGAAAGTGAGAGGTTGTAATCTGAATAAAGGGAAAAAAGCCAATCTTGAACATGGGGTGAGACTTTCTTGCTAATCTGCTAGAGAACCAGTTCGGATTTAAGTATACGCCTTTAGTGAGAGGTCTAATGCTTTAATATTTAATCATTTCTGCCCTCCAAATTCATATTCATTATATAAATAGGCCTGTTTAATTTTGTCTGGCTTGTCGTATAAAATGAAATATTTTTTGCTCATATAATTTCAAAAGCAAGATGCTAGGTGTAAGCAGGACCATAGTTAAACTGCAGTCTGATTAAAGAGTTAATCGGGGAGATCTTTCCATTTTTATGTCGTCTGGCATTACCGTTGTTTCTCATACAACAAAATCCAATTCAAATATTTTGTGTGCTTCCCCCCCAGAATCCAATTTAGGACGTTGTGGGTTTCGAGGATCATCACACATTGGAGTTCCATACAGCACCTCCAAGGTATTGATCTTGAAACACATCCTTGTTCAACATATTGATTAAGTGGTTGCCATTAAAGGGATAGTTTGAAATGTTTTGCAATAAAGCGCTTTATCTACTTCCCTAGAGTCAGATGAACTTGTGGATACCATTTATGCGTACAGTATGAAGGAAGTTCGAGGTAGTCTCATGAGCCAATCCTAACTAGTGTTAGTGTAATGACTGGAAGTCTTCGGGATCAGCTAGCATGCTTCCCTTTAAATGTCTTTGGCTGTGTTGACACAGGCACCCCAATTCTGGTATTTTGCCCAATTATTGACATTAGTGCTGATCTGATTGGTCCAAAAATTTAAGAAATGTCTGAATTGGGCTGTCTGTGTAAACACAGCCTATAGCTGATTCAATCAATTTGCCTCCCCAGGGCCCAGGAGTATCCCACCCGTATGACAGTGGCCATGTGGCTATGACGTACACTGGCCTGGCCTGCCTGGTCCTACTGGGGGACGACCTGAGTCGTGTCAATAAGGAGGCCTGTCTGATGGGCCTGAAAGCCCTGCAGCTGGAGGACGGAAGGTAAACACCCAGTCACTCTCCTCTGTCTTTACCATATCTACAAACAATGAGTTATTGTTTTTTTTATTTTTCTTCCTGGTAGTGCCTTGAGCAAGGCACTTAACATACACAATTGCTCCAGGGGCACTGTGCCTGATCCAATACTTCCAACCCAATGAGGGGTGGGTGTTAGGTTGTGAGCATAATGACACATTTCTGTTCATTATGTGACAGATCACATTTTGTTCTTGGACAAGTATTCTTCTTCTGTGAGTTTTTGGTACTTTATAGGTCTTTGTGCTTTATGTGAAAGGAGACCCTGTTTAACCATGTCAATGGGATGACCACTGTGTCAGACAGATCACTGCGTCTTGTTTGAAAGTATTGTTCTGAGAGGATTTAACCAGTAAAACACTGACACAGCACACCTCGTCCTTACTAGTAGAAAGAAAAAGCAATTTAACGTCTGCTGCGATGTCTGATTCCAGTTTCTATGCGGTCCCAGAGGGAAGTGAAAATGACATGAGGTTTGTGTACTGCGCAGCATGCATCTGCTACATGCTCGATGACTGGTCAGGCATGGACATCAAGAAGGCCATCGACTACATCAGGGGAAGTATGGTAAGTCAGCTGTTTCACTTAGTCTCTGTCATCAAGCGTCCTGCGGCCCTGAGCCTTGTCAGTATTCTCTAGAAGGGTTCAATCCTCAACCACTGACCTCTTTCTGATAAATGTACTCTCAAATACTCAACTCTACTTGCTAGGTTGTAATTTGGTTGGTTTAACACAGTGTTTATTTCTCGTATCATAGACAACACGTCAGAGAGGTAGGCCTAGGTCAAACAGCTCATCTTGAAGGTGCATTGGAATCAAAGGGCCATCACCTGTTAACAGCCTGACTTTAACAACCCTCTCTACTGTCCGCGACTTCAGAGAGAAACAGTTTACACAGAATTCACCCCAACACAAAATGTCTGAGGGTTTTGTTACCATCCTGTCTTCATTCTCCCCTCTGCAAGTCACAGGGGGCTGGCTAGACGGGGGTGAGGAGAGCAGGCACTACTGGATCCTGCTGGGTCTAATGATAGTGATGGTCTCCCCCGTGACCCCCCCCTGTGACCCCCCTGTGACTCCCCTTCGTTCGTATGTAATCCAACAGAAGATGACATAATCCAGTCCACAGGGCAGGCAGCGGTGTTCCTGTTTAGGTGGCTGTAGTGGATTACACTGAGCTGTGGTGTGTGTGTGTTGTTTGGGCCATGCTGTTGGCTGGTTTTTAAGAGGACTCCGGGGTTATTCTCAGATGCCTATAAATAGAGGATATGATCCCACGGGAGGAAAGGCCTTTACCGGACTCTAATCCTCTTACTCATTCAAATTTGGTTGAATTCTATCTCCTGGGGCGTGGAGCTCCAGTAAACCTCACTACCTTCAACATTGTTAGTTCCTCATTGTTATTGTCCCCAAAGCTGGTCTGTCTCATCAAGTGTGTGTATGAAGTGTGGTTTCGTACGGTATGCAAGCAGCACTGTGGACATGGATTGCTCCACGTGGTTGATTGAGCAGCTTGTTTCCTGATCTCTCCTTACGTCATAGATCACATCTGTCACACCACACTTGATCTGAAAGTTATTACACGGTTTCAGTGATGGCTATCCATCCCTCACATGGTCTTTGGTGCTATGTTTGTCTAATAGAATGTTGTTTTTGCTTCCTTAGTCATATGACAATGGCATTGGCCAGGGGGCTGGATTGGAATCGCATGGTGAGTATGACATGCAGCACTCGAGATTGATGGATATTATGGTTCTAGAAAGGGATTAGCCATTAGTCCAAAACCATATTATAACAAATCTCCTTAAAAAAAAATATATATATATATATATTTTTTATCGCTTTGGTACTATTTTCCCAAGTATGTGGTACATTTTCACAACTCTTTGTACAAAACTCCAAAACTGGTCACACAACTTGTAACACAGCCAGTCTTTCATTCAAAACCTGTCATGGTGCGTTCATTTGGATTGTAAACCTCGCTCACCACACAACCATTGATTCAAAATGTTAGTTTATTGTGAAATGTAATGAGAACATTGGTTCAATCACCAAAACGCAACAAAATAATACACTATATATACAAAAGTATGTGAACAACCCTTTAAATTAGTGGATTTGGCTATTTTATTTATTTTTATTTTACCGTTATTTTACCAGGTAAGTTGACTGAGAACACGTTCTCATTTGCAGCAACGACCTGGGGAATAGTTACAGGGGAGAGGAGGGGGATGAATGAGCCAATTGTAAACTGGGGATTATTAGGTGACCATGATGGTTTGAGGGCCAGATTGGGAATTTAGCCAGGACACCGGGGTTAACACCCCTACTCTTACGATAAGTGCCATGGGATCTTTAATGACCTCAGAGAGTCAGGACACCCGTTTAACGTCCCATCCGAAAGACGGCACCCTACACAGGGCAGTGTCCCCAATCACTGCCCTGGGGCATTGGGATATTTGTTTTTTAGACCAGAGGAAAGAGTGCCTCCTACTGGCCCTCCAACACCACTATTCCGGCCACACCCATTGCTGACAGGTGTATTACATCGAGCACACGGCCATGCAATCTCCATAGACAAACATTGGCAGTAGAATGGCCTTACTGAAGAGTTCAGACTTTCAACGTGGCACCGTCATAGGATGCCACCTTTCCAACAGGTCAGTTTCTCAAATTTCTGTCCTGCTAGAGCTGCCCTGGTCAACTGTGAGTGCTGTTATTGTGAACTGGAAACGTCTAGGAGCAACAACGGCTCAGCCACGAAGTGGTAGGCCACACAAGCTTTGTGGCAACAGTTTGGGGAAGGCCCTTTCCTGTTTCAGCATGACAATGCCCCCGTGCACAAAGTGAGGTCCATACTAAAATGGTTTGTCAAGATCGGTGTTGAAGAACTTGACTAGCCTGCACAGAGCCCTGTCTCAACACCATCAAACACCTTTGGGAAGAATTAGAACGCAGTCTGCGAGCCAGGCCTAATCGCCCAACATCAGTGCCCGACCTCACTAATGCTCTTGTGGCTGAATGGAAGGAAGTCTCCGCAACAATGTTCCAACATCTAATGGAAAGCCTTCCCAGAAGAGTGGAGGCTGTTATAGCAGCAAAGGCGGGACCAACTCCGTATTAATGCCCGTGATTTTGGAATGAGATGTTCGACGAGCATACTTTTGGTCATGTAGTGTATCGTTTCGATGTAGTCGTTTTAACTACTAGTTAATCCGGTAGCAAACAATTTAAGATATGTGTTTCAAATCGCCCTTAGAAGTGCTGAAGTTAGACTGCTGCGCCACTCGGGAGGCCTAAGGCACTGCCTCGTAGTGTTGTGTCATAACTGGCCGTGACCGGGAGTCCCATAGAGCACAATTGGCCCAGCATCGTCTGAGTTAGGGGAGGGTTTGGCTGGGGGGCTTTACTTGGCTCATCGCGCTCTAGCGACTCCTTGTGGCGGTGCGGCTGGCTTCCGGGTTTAACAAGCTGGTGTTAAAAAGCGTGGCTTGGCAGGTCATTTTTCGTAGGACGCATGACTCAACCTTCGCCTCTCCCGAGCCCGTTGGAGTTGCAGCGATGACACAAGATCGTAATCCTGAAATTGGGGAGAAAAAGGGGGTAAAAATAAACAAAAAAGTGCTGAAATTAATATGCTACAGTACTGTAAATTACAATAGATTACAGTTTTCACATTAGGCAATACACTTACATTATTGACTGAAAATATAGCATCAGGGATGGGCCCGAAACCATGCCTGAACCACCTCTGCTGGCTGGAACCTGACATTGTCCCACACGATGACATAGGTGACCCCTTCACCTTGACAGGCCTGCGAAACACAATGAGCTGCGCAGCGCTGTAGGATCCAAGTGATGGCCTACGTCCTACCACACCATCTTCTGAGATAGCTGCGCTCATGGAGATGTTTCCCCCACGTTGTCCAGGCACTTGGACGGTCGCCCGTTTGTCGATGAGGTTCCTCCCACGAAGCCGTTATTTGGCCAGGTTGAATCCCGCTTCATCAACAAAGATATACTTGTGATTCATGATTCACAGCACCATTAAGCACCATCACCCTCTAAAATTATATTTTGGTTAGTTAAGTTTACAGTATAGTTCCAGTATGATATTGTGAAGTAGCATGTGCATTACTAGTAACAGTAATACAGTATATAGTGCTCTACCTGAACGTACTCGACCCGCAGGTGTTTCACCCGGTCGTTGTTTCTCTCAAAAGGCACCAGGTAAATGTCTTTCATAGATACCTGGTACCTCTTCAAAAGGCGGGCGATTGTTGGAAGGCTGATGGATGCCACATTGGCAAAGGTGTCATCATTCTCCTCAATGACGTGTTTTATTTCAGACAGCCGTATGTCATTTCTGGCCCTCACCATTTCCACCACTGCCCACTCCTGCTGGTTGGTCAGCACATGGCCACGCCATTGTGAACATCCCATTGTGAAAGGCAGTTACTTAATATGAAAGGTATTTCTAGATGAAACACTGATTAGGTTTGGTGAAAGAATTACTGTGTGATTTTGTGTGTTGGAAATGTGCTTAAAAAGTTTTGGGGGGAAAAAAATAACTTTTTTATGATATGTTTGGAGTTTTGTACTAAGAGTTTTGACATTTTACCACATGCTTGTGAAAATAGTACCAAAACCAATTCCTGCCAATGAAACCCTATTATTCCAGGGAAACCCCCAGGCTTAGCTAAGCTACTGCCGGGAGAGATTTGCGTAATGAAACTATGGCACGTTACACAAAGCATTTCTATCAGGTCAACAAAAGAAAAAAAGTGGAAATTATAACATTTTATTCAACCCTGGATGCAAACCGTACAATTTTTGGGTGGGAAATAGCTTGATTATTCGTATTATCTCAAATAGGTAGGTACACACATTCCTCTTAACTATCTGCAGAGTGCAAGGTCCTCCCTCATTGTTAATGGGCTCCACACAGAGCTGTTCCCCGTGCTTCTGCATCTTCCCCCACAATTACAGCTCTGCAGTTGGGAAGTGATAAGAAGGCTCTGATGCTGATGTTGTGACAGCTGAAACGGGTGATGGATAGTGGCGCTGTGCCGGTGGCTAATAAACCCTGTCATTAAGCATTCTGTCTGCCAGGTGGGTCCACGTTCTGTGCCGTCGCAGCCCTGAGTCTGATGGGTAAATTAGAGGAGATTTTCAGCCAGCGAGAGCTGAACAGGATACGCCGCTGGTGCATCATGAGACAGCAGAACGGCTTCCAAGGCCGCCCCAACAAGCCCGTCGACACGTGCTACTCCTTCTGGGTGGGCGCCACACTGGAGGTAACAGGACCTATGCTGGAACCTCTGCAGACATACCAGCGTACCTTTACAGTCCATTAACGTTGCTTTATTATCGAAGCGTCCAGTTAATTCATAAAATATGTTGGTAGTATGCTTTGACGTACATTTAGCAGGCCATTATGTTAAAACCCTTTTTGGAGTGATGCAGTTCAATGTGTGCCAGTGCTGTTACGGATGGTCCGCCCCCCCAATAACGGTGTTGTTCATAATGTCATAAAGAACAAGAAAGGTGCATGCCATGCATCCAATGGGACTGGGTGGCATTAGCATACGGTCTGGGAGCTCTCACTAAAGTGTCAGTAATCGAGACAGTGATGGCGTGTTTAGCCAACTGTCACTGTGCAATGTTTATGGAACAGTGGAACAGGAGACGGTCAGGAATACACCTGAGTCTTGAGAAATGGGCTCTGGATACATACAGTGAGTGTACAAAACATTGAGTTGCACCCCCTCCCCCCACCCTCAGAACAGCCTCAATTTGTCGGCGCATTGATTCTACAAGGTGTCAAGTGTTCCATGGGGATGCTGGCCCATATTGACTCCAATGCTTCCCACAGTTGTCAAGTTGGCTGAATGTCCTTTGGGTGGTTGACAATTCTTGATACACACAGGAAACTGTTGAGCGTGATAAACCCAGCAGCATTGCAGTCCTTCACACACTGTTGTGTCTACACTTGACCCTTATAATCCTAATTCTAACCTGTCCCATTCTCAGCTCCTAGACGTCTTTCAGTATACTAATTTCGAGAAGAACCGGAACTACATCTTGTCCACTCAGGACCGTTTGGTGGGCGGCTTCGCTAAGTGGCCAGACAGTCACCCAGGTAAGGTTACAGGTGTGAAGAGGGTGGGAGGGAGTGTTGGCCGGTGTTAGTGGAAACCTCTCCATAAGCCAACACACAGGTGGGAGGGAGTGTTGGCCGTTGTTAGTGGAAACCTCTCCGTAAGCCAACACACAGGTGTAAAGAGGGTGTGAGGGAGTGTTGGCCGTTGTTAGTGGAAACCTCTCCGTAAGCCAACACACAGGTGTAAAGAGGGTGTGAGGGAGTGTTGGCCGGTGTTAGTGGAAACCTCTCCGTAAGCCAACACACAGGTGTAAAGAGGGTGGGAGGGAGTGTTGGCCGTTGTTAGTGGAAACCTCTCCGTAAGCCAACACACAGGTGTAAAGAGGGTGTGAGGGAGTGTTGGCCGGTGTTAGTGGAAACCTCTGTAAGCCAATACACAGGTGGCTGGGATGTCTAATTGATGAGGTGATTGTCCAGAATGAGCCCTCAGGACACAGGAGAGGAACAGGCCTCACAATACAGGAACTGTTCGCTTCTCAGACCATGGAGAATGTAGAGAACAAGAAGACAAAACTGTTACACAAAATGATTGTGAGTGCATACAGTGTAGTCTAATAGTTGTTTTAAAATAATTTTGTCCCACCATTGTGTATGTAGTACTTCATAGTTTGTATGTTGATTGTCTTTAAAGTCCCAGATGCAGTTAAAAGATATTGTACACAGAAGCACTAAACAGAAATTCATTGTCATCATTAATTATTATTTTAAAAACATTTCCACAGGACCTTGAGTCATAATTCATGTTGAAATGGCTCTTTAATTGATTTGGATGTCTGCTTCCAAGCTGTTGTCTTTTCATTATAATTCAATAATGGTACATTTTACAGTGCCTGGAAGGCTTTTAGTAGGGTCCCACGGGAGATGGATGGTTAAAATGGATCATGGTGCATTATTTATGCTCCCTTAAAGAGCCAGTCCAACAACAATGCATCCATTGACTGTTGTAGCTGTTGTTATTACTCACAAACACTGAAATTTAGGTCGTAATTATCATTCACTTGGTTGTATGTACTGTTCTTCTCTCAAGTAATGTGTACCAACCTATTCATAGGTTCCTAAGAAAAGAGAGATCTTGATTTCTGTAGGATTACTATTTAAAATCACATTAGAAATTCTATAGAGTAGAAGACTATTATCAAAAGACAAAGTATGGAAAAGTGTTGCGATGTTTGACTCAAGACGTATACAAAAAAATATATAAACGCAACATGCAACAATTTCATTGATTTTACTGAGTTACAGTTCGTATGAGGAAATCAGTCAATTGAAATAAAGTAATTAGGCACTAATCTATGGATTTCACATGACTGGAAATACAGACATGCATGTGTTGGTCACACAATGGGCATCTGGATCTCGTCACAGTATTTTGGTACATTTAAATTGCCATCGATAAAATGCGATTGTGTTTTGTCTGTGGCTTATGCCTGCCCATACCATAACCCCACCGCCAACATCTGTTCACAACGTTGACATCAGCAAATCACTCGCCCACACGACGCCATACACGTAGTCTGCAGTTGTGAGGCCGGTTGGACGTACTGCCAAATTCTCTAAAACGATGTTGGAGGCGGTGGCTTATGGTATAGAAATTTAACGTTCAATTCTCTGGCAACAGCTCTGGTGGACATTCCTGCAGTCAGCATCCCAATGTGAGCAAAATAAAAATGTTGTGCATATGGAAAATTTCTGGGATCTTTTATTTCAGCTCATGAAACATGGGAGCAACACTACATGCTGCGTACATGTTTTTGGTCGGTGTAATTGGGAACAGACAGCCAGATGTATTGGCAACCTGCTAATTATCATGTCAAGATCTGTTTTATTTATAAGCGTGTAGTCAGTCCATCGTGACGGGTTGATGTATGCCATTTAACCTGTTTTGGTAGCACGTTGTATGAGCTCTATTATTTACTTCATGATATTTTACGTAGGGCAAATGTAAGGTTGTTAAAGGAGCTGTGTGGAACTGGTTTTCTATGTGATTTAAAAGCCCATGGCCGCATTCCAGGCTGACTACATTACACCTGCCATATGTCACAATGCCTGTATAGGTGTTTAACATATCAGCTAACCACATCATTTGGGCTCCCGAGTGGCGAAGCTGTCTTAGGCACTGCAGACACCCTGGTTCGAATTCAGGCTGTATCACAACTGGCCGTGATTGGGAGTCCCATAGGGCTGCGCACAATTGGCCCAGCGTCGACTG
Source organism: Salvelinus alpinus (assembly GCF_045679555.1). NCBI lineage: Eukaryota > Metazoa > Chordata > Actinopteri > Salmoniformes > Salmonidae > Salvelinus > Salvelinus alpinus. The sequence goes on from NC_092090.1 coordinate 92,285,541, forward strand.
GGTTTGGCCGGTGTAGGCTGTCATTGTAAATAAGAATTTGTTATTAACTGACTTGCCTAGTTAAATAAAGGTTAAATAATATTTTTTTTAAATCATGATATAGCAATCTGATGTCCGACTGTGCAGTCGGTGATGTGGAACTGCATGAAATGGACCTGGAACACGACCAAAGCCACAGTGCCTTTTAAAGTGGCAGGTGCTGAGGCGTGTCACTTGGCTGACCTACTTTCATCCTCTCTCCCGTCTGTTCCAGACCCGCTGCACGCCTACTTCGGGATCTGTGGCTTGTCTCTGATAGGAGAGGCCAACCTGCGGCGAGTTCACCCCGCCCTTAACGTGAGCCAGAGGGCCTTTGAGTATCTGCAGCATCTGCACCGGACGTGGAGAGGCACCTGCACCTGACGGCCAAACCCCTGTCCCCTGCCCCAGCCTCCAAGCACTACCACAGCCCCTAAGCCATGCACAGCCCCCCCCCCCCCCCCCCCCAACTTACCTTAGCAATAGAAACGATAGTGGGTAGACAAAGGACACAGTCCCACTGAAATGGCTGGGAGAGGTGAATAAATAAATGATCGGGTCTATCAATAATTGAGAGCAAACTGTCGGAGTAGACGCTCAGGCCGGGAGAGAGCTCATTCTGCTTAGTGTCACATGAGCCAGATTCAGTGTTATCTGTTTTTGCTTGATGTGTTGACTTCCCTTCCTCTGAGACATGTTCTTTAAAAGACTGAACTTCTAGCTGCTAGATCAGGGATGGGCAACTGGCGATGGGCACCGTTGTTTGTAAGCCCGCGGATCAATTTCCCAAAACATTATTTTTAAGTAAAAAACGGTGGAACAGCTGGGGTTTAAACTTAATGTTGAGGGTTAGAATAGTAGAATACACAAGGTCAAATTTCTACATTTGGTTGTGCATCAGAAGTTTTTCCTCTTATGTCAGTCACTGACAGTCACTGAATTAGCCCATGTCAGCTAACATTTGTAAGATTGGTAAATTAGCTGGCTAGACTATCTAAACTGGTCAAATTACAGACCGTGGGACCCCCGTTCATTTTGTTAGTCATTCTGACTCCGATATCATATTCAAAACTGCTAATATTTCTCTCTACCCTATGGCAAATTAGTAGAATTGTAAGAAATGTGTTAGAAAATTGCTAAGTCTTCTCTCCGCCCCATGGCAAAATGTGTAGAATTGCGGAAAATGTAACTCTAAAACAAATGATCTCCGCTGTCAATACAGGGGCCTCTAAGATGTTTTGCTTGAAACAACATTTCACTTACTGCCCCCAAATGGTTAGGGCCAGCTCTGACTGCATGTCGAGGTATGGATTTAGGTATGCAGACCCGCGAGCCACTGCAGCCCTTCATGATGAGTTCATATTATTTGTGGACCCCCCCATCAAGGTTGCCCATCCCTGAGCTTGATTCACTGTAGGTTTGTATTCTCAAAAGATCTCAGAACATTTGAATTCATTTTACTGACTTTTTGCCTCTTTGTGTGTTCTTTGGTCAAAATGTTCTTGTCGAAAACCAACATGGTCGCTACACCAATCAAGCCTCTTGTATTTATCCAGGATGAGTGGGTTTTTAGCATCTGTATTTTGTTAACCTGTGTAGGTGGCTCCAGACATATTAACCAGTGTAGGTGGCTCCAGACATGTTAACCAGTGTAGGTGGCTCCAGACATGTTAACCAGTGTAGGTGGCTCCAGACATATTTTCGGGTTATGGCAGTGTGCTGTGCTCCTCAAGGCTGCCAAGTTACTCAGACTTGATTCCCTTCTCTGAAATGTGCCTCACACAGCAGACTCTGGGCTCTCTAACCTGGGAGGGTCCTTAACTGTATGGACTTGCCTGTCACTGCAGATGAGTGTTATTGAGTCAAAATACACATGAATGTTTGCCTTGACATGAACAACTATATAGAAACAAGTGAAATTGAATTTATTTTTTCTATACTTTATAGAAATATTGAGTGTAGATAATATATAAATATCAATGTCATCTCTATCATGCAAGTGCTCAAAATCTAATCGTTGCTATTTCAGTGAGATAGGAGGATTTGATATGCAATGTTGATATGTGAAATAAATAATAGCATATTGTCTTTATCATGTCAAATCAACTAAACATGTGCTAAAACTGGCTTGGCAGTGCATATTTATGTGAAATGAATAAAAATGCCTAACTTTTCATTGGCTCAGTGTGAGTTAGTAGCCTGTTATTGTTTCCGTGAAAATGAACAGTTAAATGTCATGATCGTCAGAGGTTATTATGTCTAAAATCTAATCCAGGATATTGACCTTTTCCTGCTATAAAATGTATACAGCCTCCGACCTTTCATGTGACATCACATAAATCATATCACTAGCCTTAGGAGTACTTTACTTAGGTTACATAATTGCATATGTTTTGCCCTGTGAAATCTAGTAGTTAAAAGATAAATGAGTTTTTTTCGTATTCTTTGCTCAATCCAGTGGCATGCAGGGTCCATAATGTGGCCTTGTACACTGATACTACTAGAATGGACCACACTGTTTGCTGGTGGTTTTGGGTGTATGACATGGGCCTTCATAGACCCCCCCCCCCTCCCAACCCCACCCACTTATGTTTTTCTACCATGTGTCCAATGAGGTGAAATCCGCGTGAAGCTGCCATCTGGTGACGCCGACGCCATGCATGGAACAAGTGGCATCGCCAGCAATTACGCACAACTTAATCCTCTCAACCACCGACCTATCCAATACTAGAATTCACATATTTATCATAAAACAGTTGTCTTAATAGGTGGTATTCGTTACAGAACGAAATCGTGTTGATTTTAAGGGATATGCTTGGAAGACCAGAATAAACTAGCCTATAATGTCTATTGTTGCAAAAACTGTTAAATAAATAACACAATAACGTGTAAACTATCAGGCAGAAAGGCACGTTTTCAGATCGTCTAGAAACTAATATGTAGGCTGAACTAGTATATTTATAGGCATAGCATGCATACATGAACGCACTGTTTCATTCGACTCCAATGAATTCCATAGTTTTATTTCGTAATCCATTCTATTCCCAAACATCATTAGAGATAATTTTCTGTCATTTAAAAATAGCCATAATCTATTCATTGCTGTGTGAGTAGGCTAGGGTTATATCTGAAGAAATACAAAGGGCTCAGTTGGAGACATCGCCGATGATGCTGCAGATGCCTAAACTGCGCGGGCAAGCGCACGCCTGAGATGTACAGTGAGGGCGGGGTTAAACATCAAAGATGATTTCTAGCTAAATCAAATGTTCTCAGGCAGCTGGGGCATGAATGAAGTGTATGCTATATAGGATGCTCGAATTATATAGGATGAGGACGAAGAAGCAACCATATTTCTCTGACTGTGACATTCACTCTTTGGGAAGCCATTCGATTTTTACAGTGTTTCTTATGCTATTTATTTCTTATTGATCCATTGTTTATTATATTCCCACCATTGTCTTGTCGACATTATCTGCCATTATGTCGGATACCGCGGATACCGAAGATAATCAGGACATGTTACCGAGTTTGGTCCAGCAGATAGTTCAGCGGATCACAGCGGGAGAGGTAAGTGAACGTCAGATATGATTTATGTTAATGCCAGATCTGTAGCCTGTTGGAGCAACGCTGGCGTCTCCGGTATTGCTTCGGCTAGATCTAGGTGTGTAGTCTAGGTAGAGGAAGGATGCTCAAGGTTTTGTGCCGTCCTTGGAACAGGATTAGGGATGTAAAGATAAAATGTGCATGAAATATGAGGATTTGTAGATGGCTATTGTAATTTATTTTATTCTATATCTATCCATCTTATCTGTATGCTATCTGAAAGTTTGACGTAAGCAGTTCATGTGGGGTGCGAGACTCACAAAGGTTTTTTCCTTCTCCATATAATCTCCATGAAGTCCTTTATTTTCCTTGATCCTTTTATAGGCTGCAAATAAATGCCATTGTCTTATGTCAAGGTTGTCAATCATCATAAATCGAAATATTGAATTTAAATATACTAAATTCGCCTTTGCAGGATACCAAGGGGTTACATAAAGAATATACTGCAAATGCAGTCCAACGAAATATTCTAGGCTTTTGACCTATTAGCATACATTATTAAAGACATGCTCCGGAACTTTGGTGACTACTAAGTTTTTTTAAACATCCCACTTTGGACTGGATATGCAGTTCATACATGCATAATCTATGAGCAGAATTGATGTCTTACCGCAATTAGCCACAAAATCCATAGTTTGAAAGTGACAGTTTTTTTTAGGCTGTGCTGCGCCATTTTCCTACATTTTCCTCCACGTTGGCCAGCCCCCTAGAAATTTGAGTTCAACCAATGAGCTTCAGCACCTCTCCATATGAGTGACAGCTAGCGACAGGCACATTATGCACCTACAGCAGAGTGAGCGACAGCAATTGCGTGGTGCACAAATCTGCACATATGCGAGATTGTATGCAATTTTTCAGGGACCAGTTTTGGCTTGTGAAGGCTACGGTCAGAACTACTGTATACAAAAGTACCAGATAATCTCTTTAATGCCCATCATTTGTGTAACTAGGACCCATGTAATATTTACATTTGGCGTGAATTTTATTTTGGACAATGCACCAGATGTGCAAACTGGTAGGGTAAGCTTTAGCCTACATTTCAAGCCATTCATAATTAACATGGGATTTCATGCACTATAATATAGCCTATTCCTAATGTCCTTCCCTAAAAAGTATATTCAATGCTATGAGTGCATGTTCTTTACAAATGATAGGCCAAACAGTTGCTATTTTGGTAATGCAACAATGTAGCATCTCTCAATTTTGAAACATTGTTGCAAACCTCAGGTATTGGTCGAGTCAACTGGGATCTGGACCCAGAATGGGGTCAATACGGACCCCAGGTAACCGACCCCTGGCATCATATAAACACACATAAGACATGGAACAATTTGTAGAATTGCAGGAATTGTTCTTTAAAAAAGCAAAAACATAATAGACCCATGCAAAATGTGTAGAATTGCGGGAAATTTGCTTTAAAACGGAACAATTTTCTGTCTGCCAACAAGAGGGGTGTGAACAGTGTGAGCTGGGGGTTTGTTACTGTAATGACGATATCCATACGGACCTTAGCCACCTAGGAAATTTGTGTGACCCGACCTTCTCAAATGTTCTAGGTGGCAAAACATTTATCGGCCAGTGAAAGCCGATCATTTTGCCCTCCCTCTCTTTTAACCCAATGAGTCCCACCGTATCGCCGGCACGTTTTGGACTTCTAACCCTTTTTAAACATTGTGCGTTCGAGCTACACTTCTGTGTTGTACGATTGGATTCGTCTATTTCTTCTGCATCCGCCGTAGATACCAACCATTAGTCTGTGTGATTAACGTGGGCTGAGCTAGAGCTGTGTTTGTGAGACAAGGATGGATCCCGAAGTTGCCCGGAGCAGGATCTTTTATAGAGTCCGAATGGCTTGAGCTACAAACTATTAAAAGCTATCTATGAAAATCTGATTTCCGTCCTCGCAATGGGAGGTATTTTCTGTGGTTCCTTTGATTTCCGTATTCGCAATGGGCTGTCTAGCTCCCGCCCATCCTTTCTTTAGATTGGCGGATACACCTCCATAAATAAAATAACTCCTTGCTCGGTGGGCGAAATGATGAAAAACGCCACCTGCTGGAGGGAGACCGATTTTCCGTCGAGTTGGGCCTCGCCTTTCTCTTCCTCTTTGATGATGCTCACAAGCTACACAAGAGTCGTTAATAACACATGTCAAAGTCGTTACACGGAGGTGCCAAGTGTCTGCGGGTTTTCACTCCTCCCTTGTACTTGATTGATGAATTAAGGTCACTAATTAGTAAGGAACTCACCTGGTTGTCTAGGTCTTAATTGAAAGGAAAAAAACAAAACCCCGCAGATACTAGGCCCTCCATGTTATTAGTTTGACACTCCTGTTCTACATAGAAGATAATTGGAAATCCTCGGACAAAGTGTCTATAATACTGTAATAAGCTCACATAGTTGCTGTCACAAACTCCAAACAGTTGTCACTGACTAGTTGGATATTGATTACCCAGTGAGCAAACTATTTCTGTAGCCCACTAACTAGCAGCATTCATAAACATTAATTTTTCTCAGGTTTTTGCTTTGGCTGACTTTTTTTAATTGAAATGTGTCAATAAAACTCATAAATGGTACTGCTTATGTTCAGTTGTTTTGTGTTGTACTTGTAGCCCTCATTGTCCTGAAAAGAAAATGGTAAAACACTTAAATGTGAGGCTAAATATAGTCTGGAAATGCAGATAAATTAGTCAGATTTTTACTGGGATCTCGGGACTGATAGGGTTAAATACTCAGGGCTGCAGCATTGTTACTATGGTGATTTCAGTGTCTCCAACCCGCCCCACACAGCTTGCTACTGTCTGTCATTGCTTGAACTGCACCAGCGCTGTTGCTGATTCACGCCTCGCAGTTTCATCCATAGCGTCTAGTCATGGTATTTAATTCATTGTCGACTCAACAGCGCAATAGTCGTAATCTTTAACAAACGCTGGACAACTTTTAATAAGCTAAACGCCTCAAAAACAAAAAAGATATTCATCATGTCTGCAGTGTCGCGACGCAACTCAATTGTATCGGTAAGTGGAAATTGTACAGGTCATACTGGTTTTATATGACAAACTATGCTAAGTTAGTAACACCCTCGTGGAACGATACTGATTAATTATTGTTAGAGGTTTACAGACTCCATGGTTGACCTTATATTATTTCAAATTGCGAGGTCAAAATTAGGGTATTTCTATAGCAAGTACTCCTTCTCATATGGTAATGAGAATCTGTGGTTCCTTTTTTTCGAGGAATTGTTAGTTTTGCTGTAACCATTTTGTGCTTCCTCAGCTAACCAACAAGCTGATTCATGAACTTCCTAAACTACGTGCATAGCCTACCAGGGTAGACGCTACACTAATGTTTTGTTTAGGAAAAATCAAATGTATTGATTAGTGTCAGGTGAGTTTGTTTTTGTTTGACGGTTTCAAAGTATTTGAAGTGAGCAAGCCTAATACAATGAAGAATGTGCTTTATTTTAGACGTATGCCTAGTCTATTAAAACTGGCTTCCTTTTCAAATTAAATGTTTAAAAAGTAACGATAATATCGGTTCATACCGTGTATATTACTGTAGGCCAGCGTTTCCCAAAATCGTTCCTGGTTATCCCAAGGTGTGCTTTTATTTTTTTATTTTTTTTTAACCTTAACAGTACACAGCTAATTCAAATAATCAAAGCTTGATGTTGACTTTAATCATTGTAATGTAAGGGCAAAAAACAACAACAATGTGCACCCCTTGGGGACCCTAGGACCGAGTTGCTGTAGGCTTAGTCTTGTCTACCTGCCTGATCTTTCTTGTATGTGGGAGCAGTTCGCCTGGGGCTGAGACTACTGTAGACATAATAGTGCTGTCTGTGTCCACACCAGGTCCCTATCAAGAATATTGAGCGGGAGCTCATTTGTCCGATTTGTAAGGAGCTGTTTACGCACCCCCTCATCTTGCCCTGTCAGCACAGTGTTTGTCACAAGTGTGTCCGAGAGCTGCTGCTGTTGAACCATGAGGATTCCTTCGATGCTGGGTCTGAATGTTCCCTCCCTGGGAGCCCAGGACCACGATCCAGAGTGCCCTCGCCAAGCATGGAGAGGCTGGATAGGCTTGCAAGATCAGGTGCGTTTGAGTTTGGCCAGTCCTCATGCCCATATTGTGATTCACATGTATTTGCTGAAAGTCATTCTCTGGGTTGTAGAATGAAATGGACACCACCACCGATCTCATCCAGTTTAAAATCATCATGTTAGATGTTCATACTTTTCCTCTAATCTTGTCCACTTTGAGATTGGTCTTAAGTTTCTTTAACAGAATGAAGTAACACGACAAGCATTTAAGTCATCACTTTTGTTTTGTCTAGACTCTAGTTCCATGTCCGTAAGGCATTCACTTAAAAAATCCTTTAAATTATAGTTCTATTGTGTGGATATTAGTAATACCAAGCAATTTCTTAACACAACATGCCTATCATTTTCAGCACCTTGATAGAATAAGGCTTGAGTTATGTACAGATGGTGGAACGAAGCATGACTGTTATCCCACTAAAGCATTTAAAATGCTTGAGTGCTGGTGGGGGGGCAATATTATTTGCTTTGCAAAAAAAAAAAAAAAAGAGGTCAATGTCCAAGGCGCTAGCAGCATGGAGTGAGACAAGGCAGTCTTTCACCCTGCCACTCCAAAACACCAACCAATTCACATTTGCCCAACCTGAATGTGCCCATTCTTCATGTCCAGGTCTGCATCTATTAAAACAGTGGATACATTCAATGCTGTTTAGAAAAACAGGGTTATAGAGCTGGTAAAAATATAATACTTCCTTGGTCATCTTAAGAATCATGAACTAAATTACAATCCTTGTGGGGTTAGTAACCATTGCACTCATGCAGATTTAGTAAAACAAAATCTGATAATTACTTTGACAATCTTAAAGGACATTACTTAAGGAATATTTTGGCAATGGGGTCCTTGATCTACTTCCCCAGTGTCAGATGTACTCGTGGATACCATTTTTATGTCTGTGTCCAGTATGAAGGAAGTTGGAGGTAGTTCTGCGAGCCAGTGCTAACTATCGTTACTCATAGATTTCCAGTCATTGCGCTATCTGCTAACTCCAACTTCCTTCATACTGGACACTGAGGCATAAAATGGTATCCACATGTTTATCTGACTCTGGGGAAGTAGATCAAGCACTCCATTGCCAAATTCCTTAAGTATCCCTTTAACATACCTTTCAGTAAAATTCTTAAATATCTGACAGCATTACAGTAATGGTTTTCACCCTTGCTGACTGGATGTCAGCCCAGTGGTGGTCATGGTGGAATGAATGGGGGATTAAATGAACTGAAGCCAGGACTCCACTAAATTTATCAGACAAGTGCTTTCAAAGCTAACAATGGTTTGTTACTGCAACCTCGATGTTTTCTTCACCTTGTTTTATTAGGATTCAGACCTTTTTTTCTTTTAGAGTATGTTAAACTCAATGTACCTACAGATGTTTTGAAATATGTGATTTCACATGTTTTGACCTTAACCTTTTTTAAGAGGGCAATTTCTTTTAAGCACTGTTGTGTTGGCACTTGTCCACTGTTATTGGAAGTACATCAGGTTTGACTCCACTTCTGTTCACATACTGTATATGTTAATCTCACTTCACTTCTTTGTCCATTGCTTGCAGCCACACTGCAGAGAAGGTCGTTTGGGAGGAGAGGTAGACGCGGGTTCCATTTTTTGAATAGCTGTAGTAGTGAGTACAGTGTTACTAGATCCCCCCCCTGTGAACCCCAACTTACTGTTACTCTACTGTACGTAACACACAGCTGACAATAGACCACCTGATCTTGGTAGACGTGGCATTCTGGCTTTTTAAAAAGTCTACTGAGCAAAGGCATAAATGTAAATTATGTCCTACCAATTTGTCTACATTTGGTGTTTTGTTCCTTTTTTTTTTTTTTTCTGGCCTGGTGCTTTCAGGGTTTAGTGCTCCCCTTTCAACACGCATGTCTTAGTAAGTAGGTTGGAGAATGAGTGAGTGAGCTACAGCTCTGGATGGGAATCTCAGAGGTGAGAGAAATGGGAATGGATGTAAAGGAATTGGTTTAAAGTGGAATTTCTTAATGCCTGGGCAAATGTAGAGGGGTTTCCCATCCCTGTAGCCTCTGATGCATTCAGTACCTTGTGGAGGAGGCCAGTAGAATCACTTTTAGAAGCAGCAGGGGACCTAGTTCTATGTAACACAACACAGGGGGTTAGTTGTAGATATGCCAAGATTCTCTAGAGCAAGTGGGTCAAACTCATTCCACGGAGGGCAGTGTCTGCAGGTTTCTGTTTTTTTTCCTCCTTTCAATTAATACCTAGACAACCAGGTGAGGGAAGTTCCTTACTAATTAGAACTTAATTCATCAATCAAGTAAAAAGGTGGAGTGACAACCCGCAGACACTCGGCCCTCCGTGGAATGAGTTTGACATGTGCACTAGATTATACCACTGCAACCTTCAATCATATGCCTGTTGACAGGCTTGCCCCAAGGATGCTTTTTTAGCACTACGGTTCAGCTGTAATTGAAAATGATAACGTTTTAGAGACTCATGTGTTTGTAGAGATTGCTCTTAGCCACAAGCCAATGTTCTAACCAACTAATTTGTTCTATTTGATGTGACACGCCCCATAAAGCACACACATTTGTGACACGCCCCTAAAGCACAGTGCCAAACAAAACAATGGTCTTACTGAAACTTTAGCAGACATTTTTCATTCATTCAGTTTTTACTTATTTTTTTATGTTGTAGCGCTCAGTAGATGTTTTAAAAAGGCTATGCCGCAATTGTCCTAATGCTAGTGAAATATTCCCTAATATTATAAACACTTCACAACATCTCTCCTAACAAGTGCATCTGAACAAGTATCTAAAATGGCACCAAAATGAGTCTTACTTAATGCAGGATACCAACCAGTCTTCCCTTTCATAGAGATCAAGTATTAAAGGCAACCAACAGCTTTGTCTGAAATCATTCATCTTGACAGTTTATTTTTCAAGTAGAGTTAAAAAAAGGTGTAGGGAGGATGTATTTCTCCCAGCGTGTACAGTATTTGGTTTAGTCACATACTCTTGGCAAGATTGCCTGCATCCCTTTTGTAATGCAGTCCTGGTTATGGTGATGAGGCTCTGTCGCATTATGATGACTCGAACCATGTTGTTAATGATGTGGTTCTGTAGGTAACCCACCCCTTTGCCCTGCTATAATGGCCTTGCAATGACTCGTCAGTTTTTGCCCTGAGCTCTTTCTCTGCACTAGCAATCACCCTCTGAATCCCACTGTGGCAGCAGGCAGTGTGTCTCAGCCTGATACCGTACACCTTGCTGTAGGCACATGCTGCAGCAACCTCCTCCCTCCCTGACCAGAACACCCACTCAGCCTAAGTATCTGTCCTATTAATATCCCCATCGCCTTCAGGCCAGGACACGTGGCCCCCACCTCATTGATTTTCCATCCCAATCCCCTCCCTGACCTGCCGCTTCATCCAATACATCAAGCCTGCTCACCCACTACTCTATCCTCCTCAGTCTGCCATTATTATACAGTCACACACACATTCCAAATGCAAACGCCATGATTGACCCGCATGCTTGCTTTGCGCTCACCACTCGTCTGTTGGTGCTCTGCAAAATGTTTTTTTTTCTTCCTTTGCTTGCCATTTTCCTAAATGCGTTTCATGCTCAGTGACAAGGTCCAGCTGTTTGCATCTGTCATGTGTCATGAATGCCTTTGTCTGCATTTTTTCTAATATTATGCTACAGCTTTGTAGTCTTTCTAGATGATGCTTTACAAGGCATCTGGTTGTGATGCATTGAACTGGACAAATGGTTTCAAAATGAATTTTCTCTGCAGGTAGTGGAAATCAATTCCACTCTTACCCTTTGGTTGATCTGTTCTGTGTCATTGCTTTTTCAGTTAGTTTTGTCAGTGGGTTTCCCACCTTTTACTTTCCACCTGATTTTGTAATTTATTTAAAATCATTTAGATTTTACGTGAATCTTTATGTCCAGGTCATTGTAAACACATGCTCTTCCTATCTCTTGTGTGATCCATTATTGAGGGGTCACCCTGTAGCGAGAGCTGCCGGAGAAGGAAGGACCCGTGTTTGTTCTGTCGGACACTGACCCTTCCAGTCTGTTTGTCTGCCTGTCTCTGTGCAGGCCCACCCTTCGATTAGTACTCTAATGGCTGTTCTGTCCTAGCAGGCTCCATCTCCTCACCAGGATGGAGACGTGGCTCTGTGACCCCCCGCGTTACCACTTTCCCGTGCCCAGGCTGCCAACACGATGTGGACCTGGGTGAGCGGGGCATGAGCATGCTCTTCCGGAACTTCACCCTGGAGAGCATTGTGGAGCGCTACCGGCAGGCAGCCCGCGCCGCCGTGGCCATCATGTGCAACATGTGCAAGCCGCCCCAGCAGGAGGCCACCAAGAGCTGCATGGACTGCAAGGCCAGCTACTGCAACGAGTGCTTCAAGTTCCACCACCCATGGGGCACCCCCAAAGCCCAGCACGAGTATGTGGGGCCCACCATGAATTTTAGGCCCAAGGTAGATACCCTTGTCCACCTCGGAGGGGTTTTCATTGTTCATCGCAAGCAGGTTTTTCTGGTGTTGATTTTAGAATAGTGACCTGCTCATGTCAATGATGGTGGATGACTCATTGAGTTGATCGGGTTAATGGTGCAGCCATCAGATATGTTGACAGGACTGGTCCTTAACCAGCTCACTAGCATTCATTGTTGCGATAAGTTTTAATTTGGGCTGACAATACCAGTCTCTTCTCTGCCTGTCTTTTGTTGTGCAGTTGCCCATTCAGAGCTCATGATTTCTGGGCATTAAAAATGTCCTCCAGTACTTCTGTTTTGCATTTTGAGGTGTGACGTGTTTGCGGCATTGAAAATGTCAGCTAGTCCAATGTGTTTCTCACGTCCATCAGGTGCTGATGTGTCCGGAGCATGAGATGGAGAAGGTCAACATGTACTGCGAGGTGTGCCGCCGTCCAGTCTGTCACCTGTGCAAGCTGGGAGGCTCGCATGCCAACCACAAAGTCACATCCATGAGCAGTGCCTACAAGATCCTCAAGGTACCGTATAATGAACTGTTGTCTCGAACCGTTGACTTGACCTGACTTGAAAGCAATCAGGGTTGTGTACTCTAGGAACCAAATAGGTTCCTCCCCTTTCGGCCCATCTGAATTTGTCCAATAAGAAAGTTTTGTTTTCTGTCGCAAGTATTTTTACTACAATGTGTAGTAATGAATACATCCCACAGTGAAGCAGTGATGTTGACATACTACATGGCCAAAAGTATGTGGACACCTGATCTTCGAACATCTCTTTCCAAAATCATGGCTTTGCTGCTATAACAGCCTTAACTATTCTGTGAAGGCTTTCCACTAGATGTTGGAACATTGTTGCGGGGACTTGCTTCCATTCAGGGCATTAGTAAGTTCGGGCACTGATTTTGGGCAATTAGGCCATTCCAATTCCTCACCAAAGGGGTTAAAGTCAGATTTCTGTGCAGGCCATTCAAGTTCTTTCACACTGATCTCAACAAACTATTTCTGTATGGACTTCGCTTTGTGCATGGGGGCGTTGTCATGCTGAAACAGGAAAGGGCCTTCCACAAACTTGGAAGCACAGAATGGTCAAGAACAGCTTTTCCCAAACTCGGTCCTTGGGACACCAAGGGGTGCACATTTTGGGTTTTGCTGTAACACTACACAGCTGATTCAAATGATCAAAGCTTGATGATTAGTTCATTATTTTAATCAGCTGTGTAGTGCTAAGGCAAAAACTAAAACGTGCACCCTTTGGGGTCCCGAGGACTGAGTTTGGGAAACACTGGTCTAGATTGTCATTGTACGTTGTAGCATTACAATTTCCATTCACCAGAACTAAGGGGCCTAGCCCAAACCATGAAAAACAGTCCCTGACCATTATTCCTCCTCCACAAAACTTCAGTTGGCACTATGCATTCGGGCAGGTAGCGTTCTCCTGGCATCCGACAAACCCAGATTAGTCCGTCGGCCTGCCAGATGGTGAAGCCTGATTCATCACTCTAGAGAACGTGTTTCCACTGCTCCAGAGTCCAATGGCGGCAAGCTTTACACCACGTCCAAAGCCGACGCTTTGCATTGCGCTTGATGATCTTAGGCTGCTCGGCAAATGGAAACCCATTTTCATTAAGCTCCTAACGAACAGTTCTTGCTAACGTTGCTTCCAGAGGCAGTTTGGAATTCGGTAGTGAGTGTTGCAACCGAGGACAGACTACTTTTAAAAAACTCATTTTAGCACTCGGCGGTCCCGTTGTGAGCTTGTGTGGTTTCCACTTCTGAAAGGCTAATTAACCTCATTTGAGTCAATTGGAGGTGTACCTGTGGATGTATTCCAAGGTTTACCTTCAAACTCAGTGCCTCTTTGCTTGACATCATGGGAAAATCAAAAGAAATCAGCCAAGACCCCAGAAAACAATTGTAGACCTACAAGTCTGGTTCATACTTGGGAGCAATTTCCAAAATCCTGAAGGTACCACGTTCATCTGTACAAACAATAGTACGCAAGTATAAACACCATGGGACCACGCAGCTGTCATACCGCTCAGGAAGGAGCCGCGTTCTGTCTTCTAGAGATGAACATACTTTGGTGCAAATCAATCCCAGAACAACAGCAAAGGACCCTGTGAAGATTCTGGAGGAAACGGGTACAAAAGTATCTATATCCACAGCAAAACGAGTCCTATATCGACATAACCTGAAAGGCTGCTCAGCAAGGAAGAAGCCACTGCTCCAAAACCGCCATAAAAAAGCTACGGACTACGGTTTGCAACTGCACAGGGGGACAAAGATTGTGCTTTTTGGAGAAATGTCCTCTGGTCTGATGAAACAAAAATATAACATTTTGGCCATGATGATCATCATTATGTTTGTAGGAAAAAGGGGGAGGCTTGCAAGCCGAAGAACACCATCCCAACCGTGAAGCACGGGGTGGCAGCATCATGTTGTGGGGGTGCTTTGCTGCAGGAGGGACTGGTGCACTTCACAAAATAGATGGCATCTTGAGGTAGGAAAATGATGTTGCTTCAATATATCCACATCTCAAGACATCTGTCAGGAAGTTGAAGCTTGGTTGCATGGAAGGGTCTTCCAAATGGACAATGAACCCAAGCATACTTCCAAAGTTGTGGAAAATGGCTTAAGGACAACAAAGTCAAGGTATTGGAGTGGCCGTCACAAAGCCCTGACCTCAATCCTATAGAAAATTTGTGGGCAGAACTGAAAAAGCTTGTGCGAGCAAGGAGGCCTACAAACCTGACTCAGTTACACCATCTCTGTCAGGAGGAATGGGCCAAAATTCACCCAACTTGTGGGAAGCTTGTGGAAGGCTACCAGACACGTTTGACCCAAGTTAAACAATTTAAAGGCAATACACTCAATTAGTATTTGAGTAGCATGTGAACTTCTGACCCACTGAGAATGTGATTAAATAAATAAATGAATATAACTTATTCTGACATTTCACATTCTTAAAATAAAGTTGGTGATCCTAACTGACCTACTACAGGGAATTTTTACTAGGATCAGATGTCAGTAATTGTGAAACTGAGTATAAATGTATTTAGCTAAGGTGTATGTAAACTTCCGACTTCAACTGTATATACTGTTGTGGGGCGGCAGGTAGCCTAGTGGTTAGAGCGTTGGACTAGTAACAGAAAGGTTGCAAGCTCGAATCCCCGAGCTGATAAGTTAAAAATCTGTCATTCTGCCCCTGAACAAGGGGACGTCATTGAAAATATGAATTTGTTCTTTAACTGACTTGCCTAGTTAAATAAAGGTAAATAATAATACTGTATTCTAGGCTCATTCTATATAACTACTTAGTATGTGAATAGGTATACATGTCTGCCCACCATTCACATGTGTATTTGTCTCTGGTCCGGAAGCTTATTTCCCATGGAGTTTTTGCATTGTGTGTTTAGACACTGTTTTCTCAACAGCTCATTTCAGTAGATCTACTGCTGTACATAGCATTCTTAGTATACAGTATCTTGTGTAAATCTTTGTATAGATTGCATTTGGATGACTGTTAGTGCTATTTGGATTAATTGGATTTGTTCTGACTTATTTGTCTACTTAATTTACATCATTGTTAGGAGCTAGTAACTTAAGCATTTTGCTGCACCTGCTATAACTTCTGCTGAACTATGTAAACAACCAATAAATGATTTTATTTTGAGCCCCCTAATGAAATATTTATCAGTCATTTGTATCTGCTGAGTGGCACACGTCCACAGGATCAGTTTACCTTTGAGCAGTGTAATCCACATGTGCGGTCATCAACAAGCAACCCCCCCCCCAGACTAGACAGAGGTCAGTCAGCCACTGAAAGCAGAGGGACAGAGGACTTTGTGTCCTTTGACTGTAATCTTAGAGGCCTATGGACACAGGCACCGGGCCTGACTCATCCATATTTAATGTAATCATTTGTATCTTATGCTTATCTATCTATTGAACATCTCTGAAGATCTCTCTGCTGGCCTTACTGTATGCAGAGGCATATTGGGTGTTTTGTTCTGATGAACAACAGGAACATTCCGGGATGAGGTAGGATTTCAATCGGGTTTCTCAATGCTTTCAAATGTTATTTGTTGTGATACCAACAGGAGAAGCTATCAAAGAGTATCCATTACTTAATCAGCAAAGAGGACCAAGTGAGGACTCAGATTTCCAACCTGGAGGTGTTGATCAATGAAACTGAGGCAAGTAGTTGTTGACGGAATAAAACTAGTCCTGTGTCTGACTGTTTGGCTTATATTAAATAAGGGACATTGTCTGCACTGAGAAGGAAGGTCACATATTCAAATGCATGTAAATACATACTAATTTGCATGAATTCCACTGCAGAAGGGTTTGGTTAGTCTGACTTTGTCTGTACTGTATTATGATTGCTTTCTCTCGTTTACATTTTGTTGTAATATTACTTCTATGCTAGCCTGGTCCCAGATCTGGTTGTGCCATCATTCTTACTTTGTCATGCCAAACTCCTTGTGATAAGGGGGCATGATGGCACAAACAGATTTCTTTGCAGTATTATGGCACCATGATGCGTTGATACCTTTCCCTACCTCTACAGGAGAATGGCAAGGTGGCGGAGTGTGGGGCCTATGAGCACTTTGAGCGGCTGTTCCAGACCCTCCAGGAGAGGAAGTCTGAGATGCTGAACTCCATCGAGCAGTCGAGGACGCGGCGTCTGGAGCAGCTCAGGGGCCAGGTGGAGGAGTACCAGGGCATGCTGGAGAACAGTGGCCTGGTGGGCTACGCCCAGGAGGTCCTCAAGGAGACAGACCAATCCTGCTTCGTTCAGACGGCCAAGCAGCTGCACACCAGGTCAGCCTCCCCTCCAGGGACAAATTTCCCCTAGGTGCAGATCTAGGCTCAGCTTCCCCTCCAATCATAACCTAAACCAGTAGTGGGGAATTGCTAATCTGAGGGAAGATCAGCTTCTAGGGCAATTTCACCCTACACAGTCAGCCTCCAGCCCTGACTGCCTGCCACTCCCAACACATTAGTAAACAAAGGCACAGTAGAGACTGGCTCCCGACGGATACCATCAGTGGCGATAAAGGCTAATGGTTATTTAATATCACCATTGTTTAATTAAGGTCAGTAATCGAAAGGCCTTTATTCTTAAAGGACCCATTTTCAAACTATTACAGGCCAGAATGCAATTTCCCTGTGGCTGCTCTTGTCATCTAGGTTTCCTAATGGGGATTTGGGCCCTGTGACTCCTCCAGTACTAAAATAGATCTGCTTATGGGTAGGTTGAGTGTGTCAGAGATCCATGACACCAAGTATCAGGGACACTGGGACAGATTGGAATGGTGAAGTGCTGTTTACGTTCCCCATGTCCTGCTCGAGCTCTAATCCTGCTAATTGATCTAAAGTTGTAAAAAAAAAAAAAACAGCTTTGGGACTTCATTCACCTAACACTTACATTCACCCACCCACACAAGTCTCCCATGCTCATTTATCTTGCCTGGGAAATGGTTCCCGCTCTGATAGTGGTCTCTTTGCTAGCATATATTTATTTTGAATCCCCATTAGTTCCTGCCAAGGCAGCAGCTACTCTTCCTGGGGTCCAGCAAAATGAAGGCAGTTATACATTTGAAATGCATTCTCAGGCGTATACTACCACATATCTGTAACACAAAATCCATTGTGTATAGTGCATATGTTATGTGTTTGTATGCATGTGTCTGTTTGTTGCTTCAGTCCCCGCTTTTCCATAAGGTGTATTATCAGATTTTTTTTTTTAAATCAAATTTTACTGCTGGAATGAGTTGATGTGGAATAGAGTTCCATGTAGTACAGCGTGCCTCTGTTCTGGACTGTGAAGAGACCTCTGGTGGCATGTTTTGTGGGGTATGCATGGGTGTCTGAGTTGTGTGCCAGTAGTTCAAACAGACCGGTGCATTCAACATGTCAATACCACTCATAAATACAATTAGTGATGAACTCAATCTCTCCTCCACTTTGAGCCACGTGATTGACATGGATATTATTGTTAGCTCTCTGTACATCCCAAGGGACAGCTGCCCTGTTCTCAGCCAATTGCAATTTTCCTAAGTCCCTCTGTGCCACCTGACCACACGACTGAACAGTAGTCCAGGTGCTGCAAAACTAGGGCCCGTAGGACCTGCCTTGTTGATAGTGCTGTTAAGAAGGCAGAGCAGCGCTTTATTATGGACAGACTTCTCCCTATCTTAGCTACTGTTGTATCAATGTTTTGACCATGACAGTTTATAATCCAGGGTTATTCCAAGCAGTTTAGTCACTTCAATTTCCACATTATTTATTACAAGATTTAGTTGAAGTTTAGTGAATGATTTGTCCCAAATACAAATATTTTAGTTTTTGAAATATTTAGAACTAAATTATTCCTTGCCACCGTTCTGAAACTAACTGCAGCTCTTTAAGTGTTGCAGTCATTTCAGTTGCTTTAGTAGCTGACGTGTTGAGTCATCCGCATACATAGACACACTGGCTTTACTTACTCTACGTTTTTTTCCAGCAACAGACTATGATCGATAATGTCAGAAGCTGCACTGAAGTCTAACAAAACAGCCCCCCGCATTCTTTTTATCATCAGTTTCTCTCAGCCAATCAGTAATTTGTGTAAGTGAAGTTCTTGTTGAATGTCCTTCCCTATAAGCGTGCTGAAAATCTGTAAAATAGCATTGTATCTGGTCAAACTATTTTTTCCCCTGAAGTTAACTAAGGGTTGGTAACAAGCTGATTGGTCGGCTATTTGAGCCAGTTAAGGGGGCCTTACTATTAGTGAAGGGAGTAACTTTTTCTTTCCTCCAAGCGTGAGGGGGCACACTTTCTAGTAGGCCTAAATTGGAAATGGGAATGACAATATTGTCCGCTATTGTCCTTAGTAATTTTCTATCCAAGTTGTCAGACCCCGGTGGCTTGTCATTGTTGCTAGACAACTATTTTTTTTCACCTGTTCAACACTTGCTTTACCGAATTCAAAATGACAATTCTTGTCTATGATCATTTGGTTGGATATACTTGGATCTGTAGTGTCAGCGTTTGTTGCCTTCATTGCATGCCTACGTTTGATAATCTTGCCAATGAAAACGTGAAATGAGTTGTCATATCAGTGAGTTTTGTGATGTATGAGCCATCTGATTCAATGAATGACGGAGCTCTGTTTGCTTTTCTGCCCAAAATGTCATTTAAGGTGCTTCAAAGCTTTTTACTGTCTTTGTCATTTATCTTATTTTCATAGTGTAGTTTATTTTTGTTTTGTCAATCGGTTGTACAGCCAGTTTTGCCATCTCTTTTGCCTCATCCCTCTCAACCATACAATTTTTTTAAATTCCTCATCAATCCATGGGGATTTAAGTCATTTTCTTAATGGGTGCATTGCTTATCCCAGTTAGTAACTGGGATAAGCAATTTTATGAATGTGTCAAGTGCAGCGTCTGGTTGCTCAAAATGGACCAACAAATAATATTCACATCAACAACCTCACTACAAAACTTATTGTATGTATTGTCATTAAACTAGACCAGACAGAGTAGAGGAACGAACAGCTCCAACCCAGGACCAGGATCATGCCTGGGTCGTATTATACACTTTTAGGCTCAGCCTTTGGAATGTTGGTTTTCCTAGATATGACTACTATATTGTGATCACTACATTCGATGGATTTGAATACTACTTTCAAACTAATTTCTGCATCATTAGGTAAGATATGATCAACACATGTTGATGATCTCATTCCTGTACTGTTTGTAACTACCCTGGTAGGTTGATAACCTAAACCAGGTTGCAGGCATTAGTTTTTGAAGGTCAAATATTTTTTTTAAATTGAACCTTTTATTTAACTAGGCAAGTCAGTTAAGAACAAGTTCTTGTTTACAATGACGGCATACCGGGGAACAGTGGGTTAACTGCCTTGTTCAGGGGCAGAATGACAGATTACCATGTCAGCTCTGGGATTCTATCCAGCAACCTTTCGGTTACTGGCCCAACGCTCTAACCACTAGCATCCCTGCCGCCTCATGAGTGGGCAGCCTGATGAAAGCCAGTCAATATTTCAATCACCCAGAAAATATACCTCTGTTGATATCACATACATTATCAAGCATTTCACACATTATCCGGATACTGACTGTTAGCACTTGGTGGTCTATAGCAGCTTCCCACCAGAATGGGCTTTAAGTGAGGCAGATGAACCTGTAGCCATATTAGCCAACAGTATTTAACATGAGATCCTCTAAGCTTTACAGGAATGTGGTTCTGAATATAAAGAGAAACACCTTGTCTTTTCTGTAATGTTATAACCATATATTGCTACCACTATCATCAAAGGTGTTCTGAGTGAGTTTGAGGCATAAAATCAATATCATCTGTTACTAGCAAATGAGTGATTTCGTGAACCTTGTTTCTTAAGCTACATATGTTAGCCTGGGCTATTTTTAACAATTCTGGGATGCTTGATAATTTCTTGCTTTACTGGGAAGCTTAGCAGAGCTGCAGTAGTCTCGTAGCCAGTTATGGAGGGCAGCCATTCACTTTGTGTTCACTACAAAGTCAATAGCTGCCATTTTGTTTCCTCTTTTCTTTCTCTCCAGAATTGCGAAATCCACCGAGTCTCTGAGGACGTTCCACCCCGCGGCTGACCCCTCCTTTGATGAGTTTGTGCTGGAAACTTCCAGAGAGGAGACTCTGCTGAAGGAGCTATGTTTTGGGGGAGGTGAGTTCCCCACCCCACACTACTAATATGTAAAAATGTATGCAGACATTGCAATGCAAGCCCAAAGTTGAACCGTAATTTGTTGACACTCCTCATTGGTTCCCCTTTAACTCACCTCCGCCTCAACCTGTCAGTCACTTTCACCTCCTCCTGGGCTCTGCTCTCTGTTAAGACACTGGTAACCAGAAGCCCTTTTAATTCAATAAGCCGGTTACACTCCTGATATACACACAGGGATTTTGGCACAGAGAGCATTGCAGGGCTTTTTGCTGGTCCACTGCTTTGCATATAGACTCGATTTAGAGAAAAGGGAACTGTGCAGCGGGCTGGATGTAATTATGTTCCTGTGAAAAGGAACTGATTTGACATGCGCATATTAAGTAGGGGCAGTGCTACCCTGGAAGTAAACAGGAGGCGTCTTATAGGCTCCCATCTAACTGTGGCTGTCCTCAGAATGAGTTCCAACCCTGCTCCTTCTGTCCCACAGGTATTACTGTGTGTATTGAATGGGCTTGTGAGCTCGTTGCGCTATAAAGATTACTGACCACAAAGGGGCCCTGCTTTGTCTCCCCGTAGTGAGACGAAGGGTCATCTGTGTTCGTTAGCGACAGTTGGTTGGCAGAGCGGGGGCCAGGCTGTCCTTAGGACAGGGTTCAGACCTGTAGAAGAGGGCTACATGGAACAGCGCTGCATGGATTTCTCATTAAACTAGACCAGACAGAGTAGAGGAATGAACAGCTCCAACCCAGGATCATGCCAGGGTCGTCTTCACAAGGCAACAAATGGAAGGAAACCGTTTGGGTGGTGGTCTGGGGATGGGGACTGTGACCTCCCCCTCCCAGATCAACCCCAGTACTCAAGCAGATCTCATTACGGTGTTGTGGAGTCTTCTATGCTCTCACTGGCTCTATATTTGAATCTATCCCCCCACTAGTTGAACCATAAAGGTGTTGTGCGTTCTCCTCCTTCCTAATCCAGCCCTCCAGAGGCTGCAGTCTGGTCTCACAGTCAGTGAGAAACAAGGAGAAGCCTCTGTTCTTTGGTGTAATGCCTGTCCCGTCCCGTCCCGGCCGTAGCCTGATCAATAGGTTGTTTCTCTGAGAATAGCGGCGCTCTCAGGCTGGTAGCCCGCTGGGTTGGCAGACCGCCCAGTCCCCCCCCCCCCCCTCCAGTCCTGATCAAACCTGCTGGACCTGGCTGTGGCTGACAGGAAGCTATGTCTGCAGTGAGGGGAGGGGGGTGAAGGATTTGCAAAGTGCTTTTCCTGGCAATATTGTTTTAGTTTCTCAATCTTCCTGTCCATATTCTGTCTGATCTGAGTTCAGTCACATCTCGTAAGAACTCCATGCACTTACATAAACCAATGTGTCTATTTTTATTTTATTTCCAGAAAACCAATACCATTTTAAAATAAGGTCTAGCATGTTTTGTATAGACTGTTGTGTCTGTCAAGGCTTACTTGTCCAAGGCTTGCTTATGTTAGTTTATCAATTTAGATATTTGTATTTTTTGGGAGACTTGGACTTTAACCTGACCCCCTCACTCTGCCATGTTCCTTTTCTCCGCCCTCTCAGTCCCCGAGCCTCCCATCATTGATCTGTCCCGTAGTCGCGTCTACAACGAGGGCTTGTTGTGCTGGCAGCTGGCTGAGGATACCCTGGCCACAGACCACCAGGTGCTGGAGTACAGGAGGCTGGGCGCGGAGCAGGATGAGGAGGGCGCCAGCCGCTGGCGCCTCACAGACAGGGTGTACGGCCCTAGCACAGTGGTGTGTGATCTGGAGGCCGACAGCCTCTACTCGTTCCGAGTCCGCAGCTGCCGCAACTCCCTCTACAGCCCCTACAGCCCAGAGGTCACCTTCCACACACCACCTGCCCCAGGTAGGCTCCAGGCACTGATGTCTCAACAAATGCACTGAGGATGATGTCGTATTCATGTGTAGGGGTGGCACTCGTGATGGGCAGGGAGAGAGGTAGGCCTGGGCCATATTCTGAAACACGGCACTACTGGAATAGCAACTCATAACTAAAAAATGCTCGGCAATCATGTAACAATGCTTTAACGCCATTTCTGTGTTGCAGGAACTGGGAAAAACTAGTATACTGGGCTCTATAGCCGGCGTATATCTACTAGGCTGTGAAAGTAGAAGAAGATTACAAATAGATAGATGCTCCACTGTTCAAAGTGAACTGTGGGATAAAATACAGTGGACAGTTATGAAATCTCTGACTATCACTTCAGCAACCATCTCCTTTGTTGGATTGCAGAAATCACAGCCTTTTGAATGCTTTGTTTCTTTTAGACGGACTGAAGCGTTGCAGAGTCCCAGAGTAACAATATATCTGCTTACGACTTTCAAAGTGTTTTTCAGCCTCTGATGGTTAAGTGCTCTGATTTTAGCTGTCATATACAGTCTGTAAAGCACTAGATCTCTTTAATTCCTCAAGTCTATTGAATTGGACAGTCCCCACCCTCTCGTCCTAACTTCCATGTGTGTGTGTACAATTGCTGATCCATTTGGATTTTGTTTATCCTCCGTTGCCTCATTAGTCTGCAGTAAACTAGGGCTGAGAGCTGGGTCCACTGTGGATTGAAGCCCAGTGATAGGACTGGGAACCCACATTCCTGTGTCCTGACTGGGGATTTTTCGCAGTGGTGTGCGCAGTGTGTTAGTAATGAGGTGGAATTCTGGGTCAATGCAGGCCTCAGACAGACCAGACATTACAGTAGCTGCAACACGCCTCACAAGTCAGTGTAGGCATACTGCATACTTATCATTACTGTACGACAATACATTTGTCTTTTTTTAAAAAAAATTTATGAAGGGTATCTTTAAGATCACTCAAGTTTGTGTAGTTCATGCAACAAGTGGTAAACGGCTAGTATTTTTGCCCTTGTTTTTGAGGGATTTTCGTGAATGAATTAAATGCTTTACCATGGAGACAGAATGCAATGGCTCATTGCACAGGCATAACTATATTAGTTGGTAAGTGAATTGTAATTATGGCCTTTGGCGTTGTAACTATTTTGAGATTGAGTCGCAGCAGATGTGGCTTAAAATCATTTCAAATAACCTTGCATGAGAAGTAAAGCATTATTTGTTTTTCAATACATGTAAATGGATAAATTTTGAAATTCTGTCAATTCCTTCACTTTTTTTTAAAGATCTTTACAATAGCACCCTCATGTGACACTTTATGAAAGCCCACCTTCTCCCTGGCATCCTGAGACGATGATCAAACAGGACATTCTATCTGCGTCTGACTTCCTTTTGTGTTGTTGCTCTCTTCCCGTAGCATTTGGCTTCTTATTCAACGACAATTGCGGCTTCAGCTCGGAGCGGCTGGCGTTGAGCAAGCGCCGTGACTCTGTGGAGAGCATGGCCGGCATGGCCTTCCTGCTGGCTGCTGAGCGTGTGCAGACAGGCAGCTACATGGGCCTGGACTATATCATCGGTGACACGGGCATCTCTCAGGGCAGACACTACTGGGCCTTCCGCGTGGAGCCCCACTCCTACCTGGTCAAGGTGGGCGTGGCCTCTGATTCCAAACTGCTGGAGTGGATCCACAACCCCCGAGACACTAGTAGCCCCAGGTAAACTCTGCCGCCTCAGACTAACTCTATCACTCACTAAGGATTAGGACTGAGTCACAAAGAAGCCTGCGACGTAAGAAGCATTAACTTGTAAACCAGGGGTGGCAAACTCATTCCATGGAGGGCCTAGTGTCTGCTGGTTTTTCTTTTCAGATAGCCCAAGACAGCCAAGTGAGGAGTTCCTTACTAATTAGTGACCTTAATTCATCAATCAAGTACAAGGGAGGAGCGAAACCCTCAGCCCTCCGTGGAATGAGTTTGACACATGCTATCGAGGGATAATTCACAGAAAAGGCCTTCGTTTTTCAACAATTCTTTCAAATATGTTTCTGCTATTACCTACTGTGGTTTTACTGTTATGTATATTTGAACAGGCTTCCAGGTAACAATGAGGAAACAATCAGTGTGACAGTATTATTGAATGGGCTGTAGTTGTAGGCTGACTGTTGCCTGTCTCCCACCTCCAGGTACGACCACGACAGTGGCCACGACAGTGGCAGCGAGGACACGTGCTATGATCTGTCCCAGCCCTTCACTCTGCTCACTGTGGGCATGGGCAAAATGTTCCTCCCCAAAGCTTCCATCTCTGCCGGCGGAGACCACGGCGACCACAGCAACCGGGTGCTGCCTATGCCACAGCGTATCGGCGTGTGCCTAGACTACGATGCGGGCCGGGTCTACTTCTACGATGCAGACACCATGAGGTGCCTTTACGAGCGGCAGTTGGACTGCTCCGGTACCATGTACCCTGCCTTCGGCCTCATGGGTAGTGGCAAGGTCCATCTAGAGGAGTTCATCACAGCAAAGCGGCTGTCGTATATGTGAGATGCTGGGCCTTCCACACACACAGGTCTCTCCCTCTCAACACTTGCCTTTGCGTTCATGTTGGTCTCTGCTTTCAGTCAGGTATGTTTGTAGTGATTTTTGTTTTTGTCTGCAGTACTTCAGCTGACTATTAATCCAGGTCTTTGTTTTTTAATGAACACCTATTTATGTATCACTACTAAGTCCAGTAAAACGTAGCCAAGAGAAACCTGAAGAGCCTTGCAGCTACGTCTATGTGCCTTTCACAGTAAATAGATCATCTAACAAATGCTATGATTTGTCTAACTGTGCACAACAGCAAGGCTAGTCATCACTTACAAGGGTGAGTGTATGTAGGTCACAAGGTCCCCTCGGTTGAGAAACATCCCTACCAAAAATGTGTAATACAAATCATACCTAATCAATGTCCTTAGTCAAGAGTCTGTCAACACCAGTTTGTTACACTGCATTTGATTTGAACACATGCACAAAAAATGTGCATGTGTTCAAATCAAATGCAGTGTAACAAACTTTTTATTTTATTTTTAAAGACGAGCACACTTTCTTGCACTTAATGTCACTACCTAACCACTCTGAACACTTTCAATGCTGAACACATTTATCTGAATCGTAACACTAAACATTCACGTTCAGGGTGTAATTCTAACGAGGTCTGTGTGCTATTCAGACGTAAATCGTGCGTTGGTGTCAGTGGGAGACTTTTGTCGTTAAATTACACTCACGGAGATTAGTTGTTGATCACTAAATTGTCACGTTAATGAATTTACGTTGCACTGCTGCCTCGGATGCAGTTGTTCAATAGCAGTGGTTGTTTTCTGTCTAGCACTGGGAATGTGAAACTTCAAACACTTCCATGTTCTCACTACACAAACTGTCCCACGGAACTCTACTACGATGCGACTTCTTCCTGACACATGTCATGTTAGTGTACAGAACTTAGACATTTGTTACGCACGTTGACGATTGGCTCTTGAGTATCAGCTAGGACAACAAGGTTTTAGGGCATACCACGGGTCTGTTCAGCAGCGTTTCAGAACCTTCCGATTTTAGAAATATATTGTGTAAACCGATCAGATGCTTTGTCCTCTAGAAAAGGGAGTAATTTTGTCTCTACATTTTCTATTTCTAAATGGTTACCCCTGCTGAACATAGCCCCGGTCCCCTCTGGCTTCTTTACATGGGTTTTTGGACAATATCTGTACATATGTTTTGTTTTCTTGAGGGTAAGGATAATCTGTTTTTCTCAGGTTTGTGGCCTATCAGCCCTGGAAAACTATACCTTTCTCCTCAACAGAATTTTACTTTTCATTGCGGCTTCCATAAATACATTAGTAATTTACTGTACCCTAATCTCAGCCTTTTAAGATTGTTCATATATCCAATAATAAACTGAAATTAACCATTTTAAATGTTTACCTCAATGTACATATCTAGTGGCATTATTTTGGGGGGTGAAATAAGTCATAGATCTGCAATTTGTTTTCTATGAGTTTGTATGTGCTGTGACGTTTCTCAGCTTAATCCAACTTGAGCAATTTGGGAAATTGGTGAAATTGTAGTTGGAACTAGATCATGTCTGACTGAATTTGTCAAGGGAGCATTTTAAATCTGTACGCCTCCTTTTCTGTGTGTTGTGATGTTTTAGGTCCACTTGAGTGTTGCGTATCCTAGAATTTGCTGCGTTAATTGTTTTGCTTATCTGAATCATGTAAGTTCATTTTGACGAACAACAATCTGTAGTCTTAATTTTAAATCCTAGCTGCTTCAGAATTGGTGCGCATAATTCTCTACCATTCCTTTTAGGACAACACTTCTACCTGTTCCTTTTTTAAATGACTGTTGAAACACCTTTAAAAAGTCTATGCACTTAATTAACAGGTTCGGGATTGTGTTTATCACAGAATGTATTATTTACAGAACAAATTGAATGTCTCGTAGGTGCGTTTTTGTTAATTTGCTTATCTTGGGTCAAGTCACTAGTGGCCGCAGGAGTTGTCTTTCACAGTAGATATTTGCTATAGTGCTCATCTTATTCTAGCTACTGTACATATCACTGCTGATTTTAGAAAAAGGGAATCCTATGGTTTTCAGTAGTAAGTTAAACCAAATATTCTGCAGACACTCAGTCTAATGGTTCAAGCTAGCACTTTAAACTGTAGCATGTATGCCTCGGCTGTGCAGGTCTGTGTGAATTGTTGTGCAATATTACGTACACTGCAGGGAATAGACCTGTTGTATTCTCCTATTGTAAGTAATGGGATATGTGATGTCCGCTTTCTGTGAGTGATGCTTTGATGTATATTAAGCGTTGTTTGTCATCAGAATCTTGAAATACTACGTTATTTTATTTGCTGTTTGGGATTTGTATGAAATAAACAAGTGTTTTAAACCAAATGTGTGTGGCTAATTTGTGTTCACTTTGAGTAAGGTTTTATAAATGGTATGTGTATAATCCATGTCACCCCCCTGGGAAATGTGTTCTCTAGAAATAGAGCATTTTTGAGACTGAAGTGCAAGGAAACTGGAAAATGTATGAAATGCACACATACTGACCTTTCTCCCTCTCCTCACTCCAGACCCTGATCCACCCATCCTCATTAGACAGCATGTGATGCTACTGCCTCTGCAGATAAAGTAAGCTTATCTACCCTTACAAAAAAGTTATACAGGTCATTGACACAATTACTTCTGAGGCAGGAATTCTGTAGGATTTATGAAATCCTGAAGGGGGGAAAAGTTGACTTGGACTCATGCCGGAATCGGCTGTATCGTGCAGGAATTTTCAAAGATCCTGCACATCAGGTAAAAAATATGTATATTCCTACAGGGTCAGCTAAATTCTTGCAGGAGTCCTGTAGGGGCAGAACCTGCAGGATTTGTTACTCCTGCAGAACATGCTATTTCTACAGGAAAGTGACAATGAATCCTGTGGGGATTTTCTTACAGGAACAAATATCCTACATGATTCCTGCAGAAAAAAAAAGTAGGATATTTGTTACTGTATGACATCTACTAAAGGTCCTGCAAGATGTTTCCTGTACAAATGTTCCTGTAGAAATCAGGGGGCCTGATGTTGAAAGACCCAAAACACCCAATGACCCCAGGTTACATCACTGTCCAAGAGCGTTGGGAGATTTATTTATCCAATCAATGAGGATTTAGATACTAATGGTAGCAACAAATCAATACAAAAAATAAATTATGCAATCATACTGTGTGTTATATAAAGATGCTCTTATCATTTGGTTTACTGACTGGACTACAAGGTGGCTGAAATAAGGCACACCTGCAATTATGATACAAATTTAGAAAAGATAGTAAATTTGATTATGGACATTTCTCCATATAAGTCACTGTTCAACTGTCCTATATTCTTGCATGTTGATACATTCTCAAGTGCAAATTCATTATTACAAAGTAATGCTGCATTATTTTTTTTACAATATATCATTTTTGTTAGTGGCCATACTGTTGCTTGACAATGAGCTCAGCATTATCCATAACTCAATGGCATCCTCAGGCCAGCAATTGAATCGGAAGCATCACCAGCTTCATGAAGATGCGGCTCAATCTTAAGGGAAGGTGTGAGGTGTACGTCACCCACGCTTGTGGTCTGTAATACGGAAGAGAGGATGAGAGCGATTCCACGTCATTGAGGTGCATTTGTGCGATATATATATATATTTTTTTTTTACAGTTTTGCTATTTCCGTAAGATTTTCATGCGTTTGCACACCATGGTTAACTTAATATTGAATCATTAGAGATTTAATTATATTCAGACCAGCTTCGTCTTTCACTGAAAGGAGCGGCCTGGACATTGGAATTCAGCTCCAGGTAAAACATTAGCTAGCTAGTTTAGCTTGTTAAGTTAGCCGCAGCTTTTTCGCCGGGTCTCGAGGGCTCACATGCACCTTGCTTGTCAACTAAACAGCTCGGTGATAACTAGATTTGAGTCGTCGTCTGTAACTTTGGTATCATGGCTGTATTTGGTTTGAATTACTTGCCTGGTCCATGGCTTTCCAGTTGAATGTGTCCTCACCATGAATAACATTGAGATTATGGTTGGGCACGTACAGCTTCAAATTTGTTGACGTTTGACAGATCGAGCTGCTATCTTGCGTGCAGAGATTGAAGCTAGCTAACGTTAGTAAGCAACATTTTAATATCTGAAGTTAATCAAGATTTACGTCTAGTTAGGTATCAATATACCCATATTAACATTTTAATAGCAATCTAACAGCACCTAGCTAGTTCGTGTTAGGCATTATATGCACCAGTGCAACAACTGTCAAGTGTTTTTCAACAGGGAATTAGCTAGCTAACTAGTTGTCATAGCTACTAACGTTACAGTACCCCCCTTATGGAAGGGGTTTTGTGTGATTTATTTACCTAGTTACTACCTAGTTACTGCATTGCATTCAACTGAAGACCTAACTAGTCTTGTGAGGATAGGATGAGATTAAGTGTTATGTGCCTTGTATATGCCTTGAATTGAAATAGGTAAAATGTCTCGTATTTGGAGTCATATAGCAGCTAATGGTTATTGTGTTTAGTGAGATGATGCATAGCTAGGTAATTCATTACATGAAGACAATAGCAGTTGCAGTACAGTATCTGGTTGAGGTTGTATTGTTGTTACATGTAAGCTGTTGTCATTCAGGAAACACCCATCAGTCACATTCTATTATACACCTTGTTTCTGCCGTTAATGTTAAAAGAGAGGAGAAATATGTAGGTCTATGAGCTGTGAGCTGTGCGAAGACCTTACATAACTTGACTAGTTGGGGACATGGGCAATACACAATAGCAGCATATCAAGCCATCACAAACCGCATCATCTTATCTTAAAAAGGGCACATACAGACTTGGTCTGAATTGAATGACTATGGATTCTGTAAAAACATAGTGCCATTTGGGATGCAAGTCTATGGCATGTTTGTGTTGGTTGCATTTATCAGAACAGCAATTCCAATTTTCAAGACCTCTTTGTCAACATCAATCATGAGAAAACGAAACAACAGGTAGTGGATACTTGGCCATTCACCAGCAATGTCAAGCATAGGTATGACCAGTGTATTAAGTGCTTGATTTATTAATATTGTTTGCCAGTCAGTGAAAAAAAAGCAGGTTAATTGAATTACACAAGGTCTTATGATTGAAGGCTTATATTTAGCCAAGGTATAATTTGACAATCCCTGAATTAATCATATTATTCCCTACTGTTTTAAATGCAGTGTTTTGACCTTTAAATTGTGCAACAAAGCTTATTTGGAGAAGAAAAGAAAAATATATATCTTAAATCGTCCATAAATTTGAAACATTTTCTAGATGATTTGTAGGCCATATTTCCCAGCCCTACCTACCTGTTAAATCCACTTCAATCAGTGTAGGCTAGATGAAGGGGAGGAGACATGTTAAAGAAGGATTTTTAAGCATTGAGACAATTGAGACATGGATTGTGAATGTGTTCCAGAGAGTGAATGGGCAAGACAAAAGATTTAAGTGCCTTTGAACAAGGTATGGTAGTAGGTGCCAGGCGCACCCGTTTGAGTGATTCAAGAACTGCAACGCTGCTGGTTTTTTCACGCTTAACAGTTTCCCGTGTGTATCAAGAATGGTCTACCACCCAAAGGACATCCAGCCACCTTCACATAATTGTGGGAAGCATTAGAGTCAACATGGGCCAGCATCCCTGTGGAACGCTTTCGACACCTTGTAGAGTCCATGCCCTGACGAATTGAGCTGTTCTGAGGGGAAATGGTGGGGTGCAACTCAATATTAAGAAGGTGTTCCTAATGTTTTGTACACTGAGGGTATATTGAGACAAATACACACAGTAGCCTACAAGTAGCAAAATAGAACTCAATTGATTGAACATGAAATGTATTTCAATATGATTGAAATGGGCCAATAGCCTACTGTTGATATTTTAATGCAGTCATTTCATTTGATGGATCTTTTTAAAGCATCTTTAAAGCGCTGGGGACACCAGTAGTGAGAGTACGTGGTGCAGACACAGATCCTGTCCACGTCACTTGGTAGGAGCAGTCTGCCAGGTAGGATGCAATCCAAGAGTGGAAGGGACTCAGGCCATTTTAAAGTCAGAGGGGATGCAGCCAGTGGTCAGGGATGAGGGAAGTGAGGAATGGGAGAAGGTCTCCAGAGATGGTCGGGAGGAGGGGATGGGGTTGAGCAGGCAGGTTGTCAAGTGGCCATGACCTCACTAGTCGCAGGATTTCATTTGGAGAGAGAGGGGAGAAAGAGGTCAAGGCTTAGGGTAGTTCTGTGTGAGTAGGACCAGTAGACTCAATAGGCTGAGTGAATGAGGAGCAAAGTACAAAGTAATGAGGAGCATCAGTGCCTTCGCAAAGTATTCAGACCCTTTGACTTTTTTCACATTTTGTTGCATTACAGCCTTATTATAAAATTGATTACATCGTTTTTTCCCTCAATCTACTCACAATACCACATAATGACAAAGCAAAAGTAGATTTTTATTCATTTTTGCTAATTTATGACAAATAAAAAAATATCACATTTACATAAGTATTCAGACCCTTTACTTAGTACTTTGTTGAAGAACCTTTGGTAGTGATTACAGCAATGAGCATTCTTGGGAATGACGCTACAAGCTTGCCACACCTGTATTTGGATAGTTTCTCCCTTCTCTGCAGATCCTCTCAAGCTCTGTCAGGTTGGATGGGGAGCGTTGCTGCACAGCTATTTTCCGGTCTCTCCAGAGATGTTCGATCGGGTTCAAGTCCGGTCTCTTGCTGGCCACTCAAGGAAATTCAGAGACTTGTCCTAAGCCATTCCTGCGTTGTCTTGACTGTGTGCTTAGGGTCGTTGTCCTGTTGGAAGGTGAACTTTCACCCCAATCTGAGGTGCTGAGCGCTCTGGAGCAGGTTTTCATCAAGGATTTCTCTGTACTTTGCTCCATTCATCTTTGCCTCGATCCTGACTAGTCTCCCAGTCCCTGCCGCTAAAAAACATCCCCACGGCATGATGCTGCCACCACCATGCTTCACCATAGGGATGGTGCTATGTTTCCTCCAGACGTGATACTTGGCATTCAGGCCAAGGAGTTCAACCTTGGTTTCATTAGACCAGAGAATCTTGTTTCTCATGGTCAGAGAGTCTTTAGGTGCCTTTTGGCAAACTCCAAGCGGGCTGCCATGTGCCTTTTTACTGAGGAGTGGCTTCCAAATGGCCAATCTACCATAAAGGCCTGATTGGGGCAGTGCTGCAGAGATGGTTGTCCTTCTGGAAATTTCTCCCATCTCTATAGAGGAACTCTAGAGGTCTGTCAGAGGGACCATTTGGTTCTTGGTCACCCCACTGACCAAGGCCCTTCTCCTCCGATTGCACACGTTTTCCCGGGCGGCCAGCTCTAGTAAGAGTCTTGGTGGTTCAAAACTTCTTCCATTTAAGAATGATGGAGGCCACTGTGTTCTTGGGGACCTTCAATGCTGCAGAAATGGTTTGGTACCCTTCCCCAGATCTGTGCCTCGATACAACCCTGTCTCGGAGCTCTGGTTTTTGCTCTGACATGCACTGTCAACTGTGGGACCTTGTATAGAGAGATGTGTGCCTTTCCAAATCATGTCCAATCAATTGAATTTTCCACAGGTGGACTCCAATCAAGTTGTAGAAACATCTCAAGGATGATGAATGGAAACAGGATGCACCTGAGCTCAATTTCGAGTCTCATAGCAAAGGGTCTGAATACTTATGTAAATAAGGTATCTGTTTTTATTTTAATACATTTGCAAATAAAATCTAAAACTGTTTTTGCTTTGTCATTATGGAGTATTGTGTGTAGATTGCTGAGGATCTTTTTTGATTTAAGCAATTTTAGAATAAGGCTGTAACGTAACAAAAATCCAGAAAAAGTGAAGGGGTCAGAATACTTTCCAAATGCACTGTAGACTAACTCTTTGACAACTGCTTTTGAATCGGCATGTGCAACTTTGATGTCATAATGCTTTGCAATGATGAGCAGATTCGCCTTCGTACATTTATCTAGCATCTCCCATGTAGTGTTTTCCACAAATGCTTCCAACTTAAAGTCCATGTTTTTTAAAATTAGATAAAGGAACCTGTTAACTAGCTAGGTCTTTTTAATTTCTCTAAATTTGCACCAAGAGTGGCATAATAAAGTTAACAGTGCTCATGGGTCCTTTTACATAGAAATGCCACACTAGTGTAACTGTGTGAAAACAGACCAGAGTACAGTATCTCTGGTTTAGGCTATTATCTCTGTGGGACTTTGAGGTAGCTTTAGTTACAGATAAGGACGTTTGCTGGAATGTAAAACTTTGATAATAAAGTTTGATAATACCCTCCTAGAACATTTCTAACCTGGATATGCAACACATTCTATTTGAACAGGCCTAGATTAGGCTATTAAAGGGAGTTATTATTTATGGATTATGTAGCCTATAGGGTAATTGATTTATGTTGTGTGAACCATGTCTATGATTTAGGCTATTGTCTTCATGAAACTGCCTACTGGTCGAACTGGATTTTTCTCTGTCCTATTGATTGAAAGATATGTTAAAGTGAATGGAAGCATTCCTTACTTGAAGGCCCATGGGTAAAACAACTTATTACCGCATAGGCTTAGTCCAGCCTATAGCCTAACCTATAACCAAGCTTATTCCAATTCATTTATAGCCTACTTGAAATTATAGGTTCCCAGAAAAATGTTTGTTTTTGATGGGACCTTTTTTTAAATCAACCTGAAGCCCTTTTACTGTCTCACTCTGACTGTGATGGGATGTCTGTTTTGCAGAGTGACTGACTGCTGCTTAACCTTGATGGGCGAATCAGGGTCGTGCCGCTCCACGCTCGTCTCCAGGCTGCCCATCTTCAGGAGGAGCGTGAGTAAGAGGCAGGACTCGTTGCCCTCCTCCCCGTCCTCAGGCGGCGTGGGCAATGGCGTCCACACCTCGTCCCCCTCCAGCACCAACTCTAGCAACAGCAGCACGGGCAAGCGTCGCAGTCTTTTCCGCACACCCTCCATCAGCTTCAGCAGCAAGAGGAACAGCAAACCACCACGCATCCAGACCCCTCCGCTAGATCCAGCCCAGGACTCCAACGGCAGCCAGGCCAACCCTCAGCTGGACTTTCACGATGGCGCTGGGCCTCCACGGGCCAAGACGCGGCACTCATTTGGCTTCGGGGGCCACCGGCAGAAGAAGATCACCCGCTCGCAGACGGAGGACTTTGAAAAGGTGTCTTCCACAGCCAATAGGAATGTGTTCATCAAATGCATCAGCTCAGGTACCAATGAGGGAGACGACTCTGGGTTTCTGGATGACTACAGCGGCGGCAGCAAACGCTCGTCCAGGCAGAAGAAACAATTGCTGCCCAAGTCATTCTCTGCACACCACCGCTTCTCCAAGAACTCTGAGCAGTGCAAGCCCCCGGAGGTGAGCATAGAGCTCCCAACGTCCGGGGGTACCCTGGGCTCGTGGCCAGGT
The DNA here is from genome assembly GCF_045679555.1 of Salvelinus alpinus. Lineage (NCBI taxonomy): Eukaryota > Metazoa > Chordata > Actinopteri > Salmoniformes > Salmonidae > Salvelinus > Salvelinus alpinus. The sequence continues at coordinate 92,320,348 of NC_092090.1, forward strand.
GAGCTGCTGGGGGAGAGCTCCCTGCAGTCGCCCATGCTGTCTGAGGACCACACCACAGCCCTCACACCCTCAGAGTTTAATGTCCCCATCACAGAGGACACTGTGTCCGAGGTGGATGCGCTTCCCGCACCCAGCCCAGCCGACCCGCCAGACAACAACTTCAGCCACGTCTCTACATCCCAAGTGTTCTTCATGCCTGCCCAAGCTGCCACAGACAAGCCCCTCCTGCCAGACACCAGCACAGCCAACACCACGGAGTGTGAGACTGCAATTCCTGTCACAGGGCCAGCAACAGCTGCAACAACACCAATGCCACCGCAACAACAACAATCACAGGAAGATAAGGAAGAGGGAGAAGAGGAGAAGGAGGATGTGCCGGTGGTGGAGGAAGAGGTGAGACCAGAGCAGACGGAGACTAGTGGGAGCGAGGCAGGCCCAGTGCGTAGTAAAGGCTACCATTCCAATCCAGAGCAGTCTGAGAGGAGGTCCAGGAACTCCGTACTCATCCAGGAACCAGGGAAGGGAGCGTGCTGTGGTAGACATGAACCCGGGTCATGCCAAATGAGGAAACCCCACACAGGTAAGAACTAAAGACGTTTATGTATCCACATGTGCAGTACTGATCTACCTCTATGTGATTGTCATTGATAATGCAGAGAGGAGGTGCATTGCTCTATGTAAATCCTTGACGTATATCCTTGAAGTATATTTGGCCAAAATGTTTGCACGCTTGCATTTCGATCACCAACATTTTCTATTCAAACTTCACACTGATTTACACATGTAGAAGGCAGACGAATAGACCTAGTCTGAAATGAAGGCTATGCTTTATGTACTCTTTGGTGGATGATGCAGAAATCAGGAAGTACCAGAGTCAGATTTACATGGCTGATTGGGCAGTACTATTTTAGTTCCATGTACAGTGGTAACTATTTCCTCATAAAGGTATTAACCAATGGACAGTGGTTTCCTTAGACTTTGAGATCGCAACGTTGTATCGGTCCCTTTATGGCATCTGTGAGCACACAGAAGATGTCAATTTTGTTCTACTACTACTACTTCTATGAGTTGGTAAACAAACTGAAAGAGTGCACACTGCCACCTGGATGGTATTGTCTGAACAGGTATGAAGCCAAGGTTGCCTATTTACTGCCACCTGGAGGGTATTGTCTGAACAGGCACAGTGTAGTCACAGTGATGGCGAAACGTTGGTGTTTTACCCGATAAATTACTGGGAGCTTACATATAGAGTGTGCGACTCTCTTTATTTTTAATGAACAAGTATAAAGTCAAGGTTGGGGATTTACTGCCAGCTGCAGTTATGGAATGTTTGCAAAACAGTCCTGTTCCTGGAGAGCTACCCTCCTGTAGGTTTTTGCTCCAACCCCCGATTCAGCTTATCAACCAGCTAATCATTAGAATCAGGTTTGCTAGATTAGGGTAGGAGTGAAAACCTACAGGACTGTAGCTCTGTAGAAGCAGGTTTGAAGAGCCCTGCTCTCGTCACACGTGGATAACAGCTACTGGGAGAATTGCTAGACTTTGGCTATGTTTTTCTGAAAGAGCCCACTAAACTCGAGTTCCCCTGCCAAACTTGAACAGTGCTTTGAATATGATTATGTCTGAATAGTTTTCCTTGAGACAACTGTGTGTTAACAGCATTAGTTAGCCTACTGGTTGTGGGCGGTGTTAGGCAATCCATAATGATAACACATCACTTTTGTTGTTCATTTTTTATGTAAAGCCTATTTCTTGGGCTACTTTGCAATGTTTCCAACTAAGCTGCACGCAGCTCCCGGGACGGCTGTGCAGAAGAAATCACCCTGCTCAGAGAAGCACAAGATTGAACTTCACTCAATGTTCTAGGGTTTTCCCCTTTAGTTAACACTATCAATGTTCTAAAGTTTTCCCCTTTAGTTAACACTATCAATGTTCTAGAGTTTTCCCCTTTAGTTAACACTATCAATGTTCTAGAGTTTTCCCCTTTAGTTAACACTATCAATGTTCTAGAGTTTTGCCCTTTAGTTAACACTATCAATGTTCTAGAGTTTTCCCCTTTAGTTAACACTATCAACGTTCTAGAGTTTCCCCTTTAGTTAACACTATCAACGTTCTAGAGTTTTCCCCTTTAGTTAACACTATCAATGTTCTAAAGTTTTCCCCTTTAGTTAACACTATCAATGTTCTAAAGTTTTCCCCTTTAGTTAACACTATCAATGTTCTAAAGTTTTCCCCTTTAGTTAACACTATCAATGTTCTAGAGTTTTCCCCTTTAGTTAACACTATCAATGTTCTAGAGTTTTCCCCTTTAGTTAACACTATCAATGTTCTAGAGTTTTCCCCTTTAGTTAACACTATCAATGTTCTAGAGTTTTCCCCTTTAGTTAACACTATCAACGTTCTAGAGTTTTCCCCTTTAGTTAACACTATCAATGTTCTAAAGTTTTCCCCTTTAGTTAACACTATCAATGTTCTAAAGTTTTCCCCTTTAGTTAACACTAGCAACGTTCTAGAGTTTTCCCCTTTAGTTAACACTATCAATGTTCTAAAGTTTTCCCCTTTAGTTAACACTATCAATGTTCTAAAGTTTTCCCCTTTAGTTAACACTATCAATGTTCTAGAGTTTTCCCCTTTAGTTAACACTATCAATGTTCTAGAGTTTTCCCCTTTAGTTAACACTATCAATGTTCTAAAGTTTTCCCCTTTAGTTAACACTATCAACGTTCTAGAGTTTTCCCCTTTAGTTAACACTATCAATGTTCTAAAGTTTTCCCCTTTAGTTAACACTATCAACGTTCTAGAGTTTTCCCCTTTAGTTAACACTATCAACGTTCTAGAGTTTTCCCCTTTAGTTAACACTATCAATGTTCTAAAGTTTTCCCCTTTAGTTAACACTAGCAACGTTCTAGAGTTTTCCCCTTTAGTTAACACTATCAACGTTCTAAAGTTTTCCCCTTTAGTTAACACTATCAACGTTCTAGAGTTTTCCCCTTTAGTTAACACTATCAATGTTCTAAAGTTTTCCCCTTTAGTTAACACTATCAATGTTCTAGAGTTTTCCCCTTTAGTTAACACTATCAACGTTCTAGAGTTTTCCCCTTTAGTTAACACTATCAACGTTCTAGAGTTTTCCCCTTTAGTTAACACTATCAATGTTCTAGAGTTTTCCCCTTTAGTTAACACTATCAATGTTCTAAAGTTTTCCCCTTTAGTTAACACTATCAATGTTCTAGAGTTTTCCCCTTTAGTTAACACTATCAATGTTCTAGAGTTTTCCCCTTTAGTTAACACTATCAATGTTCTAAGGTTTTCCCCTTTAGTTAACACTATCAACGTTCTAGAGTTTTCCCCTTTAGTTAACACTATCAATGTTCTAAAGTTTTCCCCTTTAGTTAACACTATCAACGTTCTAGAGTTTTCCCCTTTAGTTAACACTATCAACGTTCTAGAGTTTTCCCCTTTAGTTAACACTATCAATGTTCTAAAGTTTTCCCCTTTAGTTAACACTATCAACGTTCTAGAGTTTTCCCCTTTAGTTAACACTATCAACGTTCTAAAGTTTTCCCCTTTAGTTAACACTATCAACGTTCTAGAGTTTTCCCCTTTAGTTAACACTATCAACGTTCTAGAGTTTTCCCCTTTAGTTAACACTATCAACGTTCTAGAGTTTTCCCCTTTAGTTAACACTATCAATGTTCTAAAGTTTTCCCCTTTAGTTAACACTATCAACGTTCTAGAGTTTTCCCCTTTAGTTAACACTATCAACGTTCTAGAGTTTTCCCCTTTAGTTAACACTATCAATGTTCTAAAGTTTTCCCCTTTAGTTAACACTATCAACGTTCTAGAGTTTTCCCCTTTAGTTAACAGTATCAACGTTCTAGAGTTTTCCCCTTTAGTTAACACTATCAATGTTCTAAAGTTTTCCCCTTTAGTTAACACTATCAACGTTCTAGAGTTTTCCCCTTTTAGTTAACACTATCAATGTTCTAAAGTTTTCCCCTTTAGTTAACACTATCAACGTTCTAGAGTTTTCCCCTTTAGTTAACACTATCAACGTTCTAGAGTTTTCCCCTTTAGTTAACACTATCAACGTTCTAGAGTTTTACCCTTTAGTTAACACTATCAACGTTCTAGAGTTTTCCCCTTTAGTTAACACTATCAATGTTCTAAAGTTTTCCCCTTTAGTTAACACTATCAACGTTTCCCTATACTGTGGGAATTGTGATCAAATCAACACAATATTAGACCTTTTCAGTGCAACATACCGAAATAAAACAAACAATATTTTCTTGTAGGCAGAGTTCATTGAAGTATGATTATATTCCACTGACAGGCACGACTCAGGCCCATACTCTACACAGACCGGTGCACCATAACCAGAGTTATGGGAGCCCTATATGCAAATAGACCATTTCCATATATGGATCTGTGCCGTTCACTTTCAACTGAACTGTGTTTACAGCATGAGCGGTCGTGAGTAGATGCGCTTGTTTTGAGATCAAAGCAAGAGCTGCATGTAGCCACGTGTGTACATTTGTTCATATTCTTTGCCAGTAAGTGAGTTATTAGCCCAGTTATAGCTAATTTCTAGTCAGCAATGGGGGAGTGGTTGCTTCGTACAAGAGAACAACACGTGCATTTCTAGCCCTCTTTAAAAAGCAAGTCAGGTAAAGAGCTTTTTTCTGTCTTAAAAGGGGCAGTGTTGTATTTTGAGACAGGCTTGAATAAGCTAAGTAGCCAATAGGCCCCTTTTTGCATTTACAAACATTGCCGCACGAGGGCGATGCACCCAAGTTGGTGGCAGAACATGGGGGAGTTCTTATAGAATGGCAGCAAAAAATCCTCTATTTACATGTTGCGTATGAGTGCTTTTCATACTACTTTTGGATTATAATTGGATTTTAATGCTTGTATGAATGTCCTGCTTAACATGTTTGCCATCAACGCAAATCAACTGCATTATACTTTAAAAAAAACACTTCAACCTGTAAAATAGCGCTTTGGCTAGCTTTTGCTACATGTAACGTAGATGCAGGGAGTCAGGAAGCAAGTGCAGTTAGTGAGTTTAATGCCAAAGAATGATACAAAACAAGAAAAGCGTCTGAACATGGAAACAGAAACAATATTGCCTGGTGGGTTATAACAACAGAGTGCTATATGAAGGGGAAGTAATCAAGGAGGTGATGAAGTCCAGGTGTGTGTAATGAAGGTTGCCAAGTGGGCGTAAGGATGGGTTGCCAGGACCGGTGGTTAGTAGACTGGCCACGTCGAGCACCGGAGAGGGGGAGCGGGAATGGACGTGACACTACAGCCTATGTCAATGAGCGTTAGCATTCTAGCTAACAACTGCTGCACCCAAAATAGTTATTTTGCAAAGATCACAACCAAATATAATCTTAGCGACTATTCAAGCAAAAGTCAAAACATAATTGTAAGCGTATGAGAACTCAAAACAGTTATTTTATCCAGGCTGTATCACATCCGGCCGTGATTGGGAGTCCCATAGGGCGGCGCACAATTGGCCCAGTGTCGTGCGGGTTTGGCCGGGGTAGGCCGTCATTGTAAATAACTTTTTTTAAAGTGTATTTATTATTATTTTCTCCCCAATTCCGTGGTATTCAATTGGTAGTTACAGTCTTGTCCCATCGCTGCAACTCCTTAAGGACTCGGGAGAGGCAAAGGTCGAGAGCCGCGCGTCCTCCGAAACACGACCCAGCCAAGCTGCACTGCTTCTTGACACAATGCCCGCTTTACCCGGAAGCCAGCCGCACCAATGTGTCAGAGGAAACACTGTGCACCTGGCAACTGTGTCAGCGTGTATGCGCCCGCCCGCCACAGGAGTCGCTAGAGCGCGATGGGACAAGGACATCCCTGCCGGCCCAACCCTCCCCTAACCCGGACGACGCTGGGCCAATTGTGCGCAAATAGCAATCCATCACTACATTGAAAAAAATACCTTTACGTTAGTGTAAAGATTACCCAAAATCATCTGGCTACTTGAAATCAGTGAAGCTGTTGTTGCAAAACACTGGATCACTTCCATGCTTGCAATAGCCAATCGATTGTTTTCTTGTTTTTAAGTTTTTCCCCAACGTGTAGGATAGTCTTTGTTTTTGTGTTTGTCTGTCTATAGGACAGTCTGTTCACTTGTCTTCTTGCCTCTGTTTTGCCTAGGTCTCCACATCAGTCTCTTCTGTTATTTGTCTTGTGCTCTGCCTCTCCAGTGTCCATGTGCAGCAGCGGCGCCAGTCCCTACCACGAAGTGATACGCATGGAGCGCCGGCTCCGCTCCTCCTCGGAAGGGGCTGGGGTGCCGCGGCGGCTCCACCTCAACCTCAAAGAGCCCCACAGCGCCACCCAGGGTAACGTCCTGCTCAGAAAGAGGAACAACTCATCCTCCTCCAAGCTGGGCAGCCTGGTAGGTGTTTACGTCACTACAGTACAGTTACTGTCCAGTACATTAGGGTTCCAATTAGCGTTGCAAAACTACCGGTAATATTCCAAAGTAAGCAGAATCTTCTATGGCAATCTATGGTAACTTTGGTTATTTATACTTCAATAACATAAGATAATGTTAAAATTAAATTGTATTAGTCACATGCGCCGAATACGACAGGTGTTGTTCACCTTACAGTGAAATGCTTACTTATGAGCCCCTAACCAACAATGAGGTTTAAGAAAAATAAATAAATAAATAATTAAAGAGCAGCAGTAAAATAACAATATCAATACTATATACAGGGGGGGACCGGTACAGAGGACATTTTTATCTTCTTCTGACACTGCCTGGTATAGAGGTCCTGGATGGCAGAAAGCTTGGCCCCAGTGATGTACTGGGCTGGACACACTACCCTCTGTAGTGCCTTGCGGTCGGAGGCCGAGCAGTTGCCATACCAGGCAGTGATGCAACCAGTCAGGATGCTCTCGATGGTGCAGCTGTAGAACCTTTTGAGGATCTGAGGACCCATGCCAAATCTTTTCAGTCCCCTGTGTTTGGTGTGCTTCGACCATGTTAGTGTGTTGGTGATGTGGACACAAAGGAACTTGAAGCTCTCAACCTGCTACAGCCCCGTCGATGAGAATGGGGGTGTGCTCGGTCCTCTTTTTCCTGTAGTCCACAATCATCTCCTTTGTCTTGATCACGTTGAGGGAGAGGTTGTTGTCCTGGCACCACATGGCCAGGTCTCTGACCTCCTCTCTATAGGCTGTCTCGTCGTTGTCGGTGATCAGGCCTACCACTGTTGTGTCATCGGCAAACTTAGTGATGGTGTTGGATTCATGCCTGGCCGTGCAGTCGTGAGTGAACAGGGAGTACAGGAGGGGACTGAGCACGCACCCCTGAGGGCCCACTATGTTGAGTGTTGAGGATCAGCGTGGCGGATGTGTTGTTACCTAACCTTACCACCTGGGAGCGGTCCGTCAGGAAGTCCAGGATCCAGTTGCAGAGGGAGGTGTTTAGTCCCAGGTCCTTAGCTTATTGATGAGCTTTGAGGGCACTGAGCTGTAGTCAATGAATAGCATTCTCACATAGGTGTTCCTTTTGTAAAAATGGGAAAGGGCAGTGTGGAGTGCAGTAGAGATTGCATCATCTGTGGTTCTGTTAGGGCGGTATGCAAATTGGAGTGGGTCTAGGGTTTCTGGGATAATGGTGTTGATGTGAGCCATGACTAGCCTTCCAAAGCACTTCATGGCTACAGACGTGAGTGCTATGGGTCGGTAGTCATTTAGGCAGGTTACCTTAGTGTTCTTGGGCACAGGGACTATGGTGGTCTGCTTAAAACATGTTGGTCTTACAGACTTGGGCAGGGAGGGGTTGAAAATGTCAGTGAAGACACTTGCCAGTTGGTCAGCGCATGCTCGCAGTACACGTCCTGGTAATCCGTCTGGCCCTGCGGTCTTGTGAATGTTGATCTGTTTAAAGGTCTTACTCACATCGGCTGCGGAGAGCGTGATCACAGTCTTCCGGAAAAGCTGGTGCTCTCATGCATGTTTCAGTGTTATTTGCCTCGAAGCGAGCATAGAAGTAGTTTAGCTCGTCTGTTAGGCTCGTGTCACCGGGCAGCTCTCGGCTGTGCTTCCCTTTGTATTCTGTAATGGTTTGCAAGCCCTGCCACATCCGACGAGTGTCAGAGCCGGTGTAGTACGATTCGATCTTAGTCCTGTATTGACGCTTTGCCTGTTTGATGGTTCGTCGGAGGTCATAGCGGAATTTCTTATAAGCTTCTGAGTTAGTCCCGCTCCTTGAAAGCGGCAACTCTAGCCTTCAGCTCAGTGCGGATGTTGCCTGGCTTCTGGTTGGGGTATGTACGTACGGTCACTGTGGGGACGATGTCATCGATGCACTTATTGCTGAAACCAATGACTGATGTGGTGTACTCCTCAATGCCATCGGAGGAATCCCGGAACATATTCCAGTCTGTGCTAGCAAAACAGTCCTGTAGTTTAGCATCTGCTTCATCTGACCACTTATTTATTGATCAAGTCACTGGTGCTTCCTGCTTTAATTTTTGCTTGTGAGCAGGAATCAGGAGGATAGAATTGTGGTCAGATGAAATATGAAAAATACAGATAAACTCTATAGGTAGATAGTGTGGTCTACAGCTGATCATAATATACTCTACCTCAGGCGAGCAATAGCTCAAGACTTCCTTAGATATCGTGCACCAGCTGTTATTTGCAAAAATACATAGTCCGCCGCCCCTTCTCTTACCAGACGCCGCTGTTCTGTCCTGCCGATACAGCGTATAACCAGCTAGCTGTATGTTGGTAATGTGTTCATTAAGCCACGACTCCGTGAAGCATAAGATAGTACAGTTTTGAATGTCCCGTTGATAGTTTAATCTTCCTCGTAGATCATCGATTTTATTTCCCAAAGATTGCAAGTTTGCTAGCAGAAGTCAGCCCGCCCTCTGGCCCCTTTTTCTCTGCCTTCTCTTCACGCAAATGATGGGGATCTGGGCCTGTTCCCAGGAAAGCAGTATATCATTCACGTCAGGCTCGTTGGACTCGTTAAAGATTCTGCCAGTGAGTAATCGCAGTACTGATGTCCAGAAGTTATTTTCGGTCATAAGAGACGGTAGCAGCAATATTATGTACTAAATAAGTTCCAAACTACGCAAAAAAACATACAAAAAACCCACAATTGGTTAGGAATACATAAAACATCAGCCTTGTTCTCCGGCGCCATCTTGTTTGACAGCTTTGTCATTCATTTGTCATAAAAAAATAAAATTATATTACTGTATTAGATTATTTTATATGTTTTACATGTTATGTGGCCACACAGGGGGTCAGAGATAATTAGACACCTGTGATAATCTGAAGTAACAAAAAAGGTCACTAAATGTAATTTTATAAAATAAAAATAAAAAACTTTAAATTTACTAAAATGTTGGTAGTTTACTGGTAAAAAGTTAACAACTGTATACAAAAATGTATTACTTAAAAATCATACAATGTGATTTTCGGGATTTTTGTTTTAGATTCCATCTCTCACAGTTGAAGTGTACCTATGATAAAAAATTACAGACCTCTACATGCTTTGTAAGTATGAAAACCTGCAAAATCGGCAGTGTATCAAATACTTCTTCTCCCCACTGTATATACAGTACATGTCAAAAGATTGGACACCTACTCATTCAAGGGTTTTTCTTTATTTTTTACTGTTTTCTACATTGTAGAATAATAGTGAAGACATCAAAACTATGAACTAACACATATGGAATTATGTAGTAACCAAAAAAGTGTTAAACAAATCAAAATATATTTTATGTTTTAGATTCTTCAAAGTAGCCACCCGTTGCCTTGATGACAGCTTTGCACACTCTTGACATTCTCTAAACCAGCTTCACCTGGAATGCTTTTCCAACAGTCTTGAAGGAGTTCCCACACATGCTGAGCACTTGTTGGATGCTTTTCCTTCATTCTGGGGTCCAACTCATCCCAAACCATCTTAATTGGGTTGCGGTCGGGGTGATTGTGGAGGCCAGGTCATCTGATGCAGCACTCCATCACTCTCCTTCTTGGTCAAATAGCCCTTACACAGCCTGAAGGTGTGTTGGGTCATTGTCCTGTTGAAAAACAAATGATAGTCCCACTAAGAGCAAACCAGATGGGATGGCGTATCGCTGCAGAATGCTGTGGTAGCCATGCTGGTTAAGTGTGCCTTGAATTCTAAATAAATCACAGTGTCACCAGCAAAGCACCATCACACCTCCTCCTCCATGCTTCACGGTGGGAACCACACATGCGGCGATCATCCGTTCACCTACTCTGTGTCTCACAAAAACACGATGGTTGGAACCAAAAATCTAAAATCTAAAATTTGGACTCATCAGACCAAAGGACAGATTTCCACCGGTCTAATGTCCATTGCTTGTGTTTCTTGGCCCAAGCAAGTCTCTTCTTATTATTGGTGTCCTTTAGTAGTGGTTTCTTTGTAGCAATTTGACCATGAAGGCCTGATTCACACAGTCTCCTCTGAACAGTTAATGTTGAGATGTGTCTGTTACTTGACCTCTGTGAAGCATTTATTTGGGCTGCAATCTGAGTTGCAGTTAACTCTAATGAACTTATCCTCTGCAGCAGAGGTAACTCTGGATCTTCCTTTCCTTTGGCGGTCCTCATAAGAGCTAGTTTCATCATAGTGCTTGATAGTTTTTGCGTCTGCACTTGAAGAAACTTTCAAAGTAGTGATGCACCGATATTACATTTTGGCCGATACCAATATCCGAACTCCAGTCTCACCGTCAACAGTGAAGAGGCGACTCTGGGATGCTGTGTTCTTTTGCTCATATTAATCTTTTATTTTTATTGGCCAGTTTGAGATATGGCTTTTTCTTTGCATCTCTGCCTAGAAAGCCAGCATCCCGTGGTCGCCTCTTCACTGTTGATGTTGAGACTGGTGTTTTGCGGGTACTATTTAATAAAGCTGTCTGTTGAGGACTTGTGAGAGGCGTCTGTTTCTCAAACTAAACACTCTAATGTACTTGTCCTCTTCCTCAGTTGTGCGCCGGGGCCTCCCACTCCTCTTTCTATTCTGGTTAGAGCCAGTTTGCGCTGTTCTGTGAAGGGAGTAGTACACAGCGTTGTACGAGATCTTCAGTTTCTTGGCAATTTCTCGCATGGAATTGCCTTCATTTCTCAGAACAAGAATAGACTGACGAGTTTCAGAAGAAAGTCTTTGTTTTTGGCCATTTTGAGACTGTAATCGAACCCACAAATGCTGATGCCCCAGATACTCAACTCGTCTAAAGAAGGTTAGTTTTATTGCTTCTTCAAAACTTCTTCAGGATTGGTGTGTCCCCTGCGGGACGGTTGAGCTAACGTAGGCTAATGCGATTTAGTATGAGGTTGTAAGTTACAAGAACATTTCCCAGGACATAGACATATCTGATATTGGCAGAAAGCTTAAATTCTTGTTGATCTAACAGCACTGTCCAATTTACAATAGCTATTACAGTGAAAGAATACCATTGCTATTGTTTGAGAGTGCACAGTTTTGAACAAGAAAAGTTATTAATCAGTACAACAGTTTTCAGCTGTGCTAACATTTTTGCAAAAGGGTTTTCTAATGATCAATTAGCCCTTTAAAATGATAAACTTTGATTAGCTAACACAACGTGCCATTGGAACACAGGAGTGATGGTTGCTGATAATGGGCCTCTGTACACCTATGTAGATATTCCATAAAAAAGCTGCCGTTTCCAGCTACAATAGTCATTTACAACATTTAACAATGTCTACACTGTATTTCTGATCAATTTGATGTTATTTTAATGGGCCAAAAATTTGATTTTCTTTCAAAAACAAGGACATTTCTAAGTGACAAGGACAACAAGGATAACAAGGACATATCGTGCATCCCTAGTTCAAAGTGCTTGAAATTTTCCTGATTGACTGACCTTCATGTCTTAAAGTAATGATTGACTGTCGTTTCTCTTTGCTTATTTGAGCTGTTCTTGCCATTACATTTACATTTACATTTAAGTCATTTAGTAGACGCTCTTATCCAGAGCGACTTATAATATGGACTTGGTCTTTTACCAAATAGGGCTATCTTCTGTATACCACCCCTACCTTGTCACAACACAACTGATTCCACAAATTAACTTTTAAAAAGGTACACCTGTTAATTGAAATGCATTCCAGGTGACTACCTCATGAAGCTGTTTGAGAGAATGCAAAGACTGTGCAAAGCTGTCCTCAATGCAAAGAGTGGCTACTTTGAAGAATCTCAAATATAAAATATATTTTCATTTGTTTAACACTTTTTTTGGGTTACTATATGATTCCATATGTGTTATTTCATAGTTTGGATGTAATCACTATTCTGCAATGTAGAAAATAGTAAAATTAAGAAAAACCCTTGAATGAGTACAGTCGTGGCCAAAAGTTTTGAGAATGACACAAATTTTCACAACGTTTGCTGCTTCAGTGTCTTTAGATAATTTTGTCAGATGTTACTATGGAATACTGAAGTATAATTACAAGCATTTCATAAGTGTCAAAGGCTTTTATTGACAATTACATGAAGTTGATGCTAAGAGTCAATATTTGCAGTGTTGACCCTTCTTTTTCAAGACCTCTACAATCCGCCCTGGCATGCTGTCAATTAACGTCTGGGCCACATCCTGACTGATGGCAGCCCATTCTTGCATAATCAATGCTTGGAGTTTGTCAGAATTTGTGGGGTTTTGTTTGTCCACCCGCCTGTTGAGGATTGACCACAAGTTCTCAATGGGATTAAGGTCTGGGGAGTTTCCTGGCCATGGACCCAAAATATTAATGTTTTGTTCCCCGAGCCACTTAGCAAGGTGCTCCATCATGCTGGAAAAGGCATTGTTTGTCACCAAACTGTTCCTGGATGGTTGGGAGAAGTTGCTCTCGGAGGATGTGTTGGTACCATTCTTTATTCATGGCTGTGTTCTTAGGCAAAATTGTGAGTGAGTCCACTCCCTTGGCTGAGAAGTAACCCCACACATGAATGTTCTCAGGATGCTTTACTGTTGGCATGACACAGGACTGATGGTAGCGCTCACCTCATCTTCTCCGTACAAGCTTTTTTCCGGATGCCCCAAACAATCGGAAAGGGGATTCATCAGAGAAAATGACTTTACCCCAGTCCTCAGCAGTCCAATCCCTGTACCTTTTGCAGAATATCAGTCTGTACCTGATGTTTTTCCTGGAGAGAAGTGGCTTCTTTGCTGCCCTTCTTGACACCAGGCCATCCTCCAAAAGTCTTCGCCGCACTGTGCATGCAGATGCACTCACACCTGCCTGCTGCCATTCCTGAGCAAGCTCTGTACTGGTGGTGCCCCGATCCCGCAGCTGAATCAACTTTAGGAGACGGTCCTGGCGCTTGCTGGACTTTCTTGGGCGCCCTGATGCCTTCTTCACAACAATTGAACCGCTCTCCTTGAAGTTCTTGATGATCCGATAAATGGTTGATTTAGGTGCAATCTTACTGGCAGCAATATCCTTGCCTGTGAAGCCCTTTTTGTGCAAAGCAATGATGACGGCACGTGTTTCCTTGCAGGTAACCATGGTTGACAGAGGAAGAACAATGATTCCAAGCACCACCCTCCTTTTGAAGCTTCCAGTCTGTTATTCAAACTCAATCAGCATGACAGAGTGATCTCCAGCCTTGTGCTCGTCAACACTCACACCTGTGTTAACGAGAGAATCACTGACATGATGGCAGCTGGTCCTTTTGTGGCAGGGCTGAAATCCAGTGGAAATGTTTTTGGGGGATTCAGTTCATTTGCATGGCAAAGAGGGACTTTTCAATTTATTGTAATTCATCTGATCACTCTTCATAACATTCTGGAGTATATGCAAATTGCCATCATACAAACTGAGGCAGCAGACTTTGAAAATTAATATTTGTGTCATTCTCAAAACTTTTGGCCACGACTGTAGATGTGTCCAAACTTTGGACTGGTACTGTGTATATATAGCAGGGGAGATGGGAGCGGTGCTAGCACCATTAGTGTTGCGGACTAAATAGCTTAGTCAATGGCCACATCCTCTTCTGGATTACACTCTCACACGGGGATAACAGCACCTCCCTGAATCAAACAGACTAATCCTTTAACTAACTGTTTTGCAGATCAGTGCAACAGGCAGCCCCTACCAAGGCGACAGCAATTTGTCACTCAAGGGATTGCTCACGCCTCCTTCCCTATCTGGGCACTCCAATCCACATCCCTGCATGAACAGTAAACACTTGTGCTTATTTTGTAGTGCATCATACTAAGATGTATTTAGTTTTGGGAGTGGTGCAAACACCCCTCATCTTCCATACTCAGAAGGGAAAGCACATGTGCAATACTTGCTTGTGTGGCTAAATCTGCGGTTGATGAAATGTAAGTGTCTCCAATCTTGGTTTGAAGTTTTCCCCTAAGCGCTCTCGTGGGGAATCGGAGAGCGTGGCCGTAGGAGTGTATTACCAATTTCTTCTCCTTTTTTTGCCATCCTCTTTTTAAATTTGTGGGAATAACAGAAGGCACTCCAGTGTGACGAGCAAAGCTTCACTGAGATGCTGAAGTGTTTTCCATCGTCTGTTGAGTAGTCTCGTGGTTTCATGAGCAGTCAAGGGCAATGCAGAGGCGGGCTAAAGTATGTTAGCTGGACATGTACAAGGGAACACTGGGGAAATAACCCCCTCCCCCTTCTCTGTGTCATAATTAGAATACACTCAACAGCCAACAGGATATTGTTGCTCCCTCTTCTACTGTGGGTTCAGTATACACAATCAAGTGCAGAAACTTGTCAATGCCATTGCCACGGAAATCAAATTATGTATAGTAGATGATGAATCCACTTCATCCACTTCCACTTCATAAGACATGCTAGCGTGTGGCTGTTGAAGGAACAAGTAAAAAGACATTATCATTCAACATGGAATAGTTAACCAACCCTTATTACAAAATATTTGGGAATGTAATAGGGTTAGGTGATATTTGGGCAGACCTCTTCTACGATATGCTGCTCCTGATATCACGATATCCGATATAACCGTTTTGTGACGTTAATGACTAGATTATTCAAATGTTTGTTTTTATTTACATATTATAGTCACATCCTCATTAAAGGTGCACAATGATCGCGCCACCGTTTCCTGGTTGCAAATTTTTGAATCGTTCGCATAATTTCAGTGTGTGACAAAACAAGCAAGGAAAGTGTAGTTAATCATTGTACCATTTAAACTGCTGTGAAATATATTTTCCAAAAACCAAAATATTGTTTTTGCAGCTGTTTGAAGCTGCTGTACAAAACCGAAAGTAAATGACGCAAAAACGAAACTTAAGAACGGGATGCATAGAAATAGCGCACATAGAACAGATGTACCACGTCCTAGACTTGCTTTCAATGAGAATGACAGATCTATAACTCACATTTCTATATAAATTTGGTGGTTGGGTCGCCCAAAAAGTTACATATTGCAGCTTTAAATAATCTTAGTATGACTATAAAATAAGACCGTTCATTCATTTAGACTTTATTTTCAACATGTTCATATAACTGATAAAACTGATAAAACTGCACAGAGTATAGTCAGAGTATAGTCTTAACCATCGCGATATATCATCAATGTCAAATATCACGATATTCGATTTAATCATATATTGTCCCAACCCTAAATTGTAATCTGCCCTGGCCTGTAGTAGACTGGTAATGAAACATTTGAGTGAATTGTAACTTTAACTCTCAGCTTTCTCTATGAATATCCATTCCTTAACTCTTGTGAAAGTTTTATATCTGGGTATTCACCAAGAACCAAACTGAAGCAAACGGATTTGTCCAATAAGAAACACTTGTTTGAATTCTTCCGTTGCAAAATGTTCTGTTATTGTGCAAAACGATTTGATACGGTATGCATTAATGAATACACCCCTGGTTTCTGGACCCTCTGCAACTGCAAATCTTTCCTGTATTGATCCTCTTGAATTTATGCCAGAGGTACAGAATGAATGTAATATCTACTGACCCAAAGTCTTTCTAGGTGAAAAATAAGAGACCTACTGAAGTTGGCAGTGAAGAAATGGATCCTTGTTTTAACAAGCCAGCATTTCAAATCAAATCAAATTCTATTTGTCACAGTGAAATGGTTTCTTACAAGCCCTTAACCAACAATGCAGTTTTAAGAAAAATCAGTGTTAAAGTATTTACTAAATAAACTGAAGTAAAAGATTCCGGTTAGTCGAGGTAATATGCACATGTAGGTAGAGGTAAAGGGACTATGCATAGATAATAAACCGTGTGACAATTTAGCATTAAAGCGACAATCAGAAGTTGAAACAATGACAAAGTTGTATCCTCGCCCCTGTTTTGGTAAAACAGTTGAGGGATGCAGCTCGGTAAATGTAACCACCCTCAAAATCATAGACAGAGCTATGGATGCAAGGACTGACCATCCATGACATCAAAATTATAGTTGTAACCATGTTTTGAGGCTATACGGTATTTGTTTACATTTACTTTGTTTACAAACAGTGGAGTAAAACTAGCTTATATTTTGTGTTCTGATGAGGTACGATAGTTGGAACTAAGCTCATGAGGGATTTCTAAGTTATATTCTTCAAGAATCGATAGGTTTATAAGTCCAAAAATGAATGTAGCAACTGCAGATTGCCTCTTTTAAGATACTCACTCAAACATCATTGCGGGGTAAAAAGGTCAGAGCTTGTACAGTGAAGCAGTATTAATACACATCTATTGCTGAAGGGGGATGACATTAACAGATTAGTTTAGCTCCAAATGATGTATATCTCAGATGCCATTTATACAGAAATGGTTGAGCACCGACAGCCGACTACATGAACATTTCTGCCATTTCACACGCTTGACTTGAGCTTGACATTTAGGGGCAGTTTCCCAGACACATTAAGCCTAGTCCTTGGACTAAAAAGGTATTTCAATAGAGATTCTCTGTTGAGCAGGCCTAGTTTTAATCTGTCCCCCTTAAAGTTGATCAATGAGAGTCAGAACCAGTTGGTGACATTGTTATGTTCAAATGGAGTTCATGTAGTCCAGAATGTCATACTGTTCTCTACGCTATTACATCGTAAACATACTTTGTTGTAAATTTGGTACACTGCACTGACATTTTTGCTAGTTGGTAGTCAACATTAATCTTACATGAATCGTATGATTCACCAGTGATAACGGCATCACATTTATTTCTCAATGTTCCCCAAATTATATTAACAGATTTTTTTTTTTTACCATACCTTTTACCTTGTCCATCAGAAACCCTTAGAGAAGATGAGTTATCTCCAAGACATCTCTAGTGTCATATCTTCTGGATTTCTATCTTTTTTCACCTGTAGACCCACCTGGGGAACTGTTTTTCTGGGTGCCACCACAAGATGGTAGCATATCCCTTTGAAACACAAGGAAAAGGGTTCAGCATGAACATGAATCCACAACCACTACTCAGAATATGGATGCCTTTGAACATTTCCATTGTTTACTGGGCCAGTGGCTTCCCATTCTCAATGGATTAGATAAGTGGCTATTAGATAAATATATTGGATCTCATAACCTTTGCCTTGGTGACCCCTTATGTTTCCAGCACAGCCATGAATGAACCCTAACAAAACATACAAAATGTCAATGCAAACAGAGTGACCTTGTATGTCTGTTTGTCTCATGTCTATAGTGCCAGGTTTTCTCACCTGCTAACCTTACAAGGAAAAACTCTGGGCCCTAGTTATAGCCCATAACTCCTGACACTACTCCCAAAGTCAAGTGCCATGCATCAAGCTAGTTGTTCAATTTGTCCAATGCTCTGAGTCATACATACATGTACGTTTCCTGTATTGTGTCCTCAGGACCTACTGAACAACCTGGGTTCCTCTGAGCTGGATGAGGACGACCTGATGTTGGACCTGGAGCTCTCTGATGACCAACGCCAGCGTCACGGTATAAACACTCCCCATTCACCAGCAAAGCGTCCCGGTATAAACACTCCCCATTCATTCATCAGCAAAGCCACCGGCTTTATTCCGAATGGCACCCTATTCCCTACATAGTGCATTACTTTTGACCAGGGCCAATCGGACTCTGGTCAAAAGTAGTGCACTATGGCCCTGGTCAAAAGTAGTGCACTATATAGGTAATAGTAGTGAGAGCCAGCCTCTGCTCCTCTGTCAGCCACCCATCCAGGGAAACTTTGGCCCTCAACTTTTGAGCATGACCTCTACATGTATATCCAGGGACACACCCAAGTTTAAGCAGGATAAACTTTGTTTGCTCAGATTTTTAGGAAGTTTAGAAAAGGCCTACTTTAACTAGACCATAGACACTTGCTAGGGTTGTGTTGTCACAACACAACTGATTGGCTCAAACACATTAAGAAGGAAAGAAATTCCACAAATTAACTTCTAACAAGGCACACCTGTTAATTGAAATGCATTCCAGGTGACTACCTCATGAAGCTGGTTGAGAGAATGCCAAGATTGTGCAAAGCTGCCATCAAGGCAAAGGGTGGCTACTTTGAAGAATCTCAAAAATAAAATATATTTTGATTTGTTTAGCACTTTTTGGTTACTACATGATTTCATGTGTGTTATTTCATTGCTTTGATGTTTTCATTATTATTATACAATGTAGAAAATAGTAAAAATAAAGAAAAACCATTGAATGAGTAGGTGTGTCCATACTTTTGACTGGTAGTATATGTGTAGATAGTATATTGAAAACCTAAACATAAAATGTATCACAAACTATTTCTTCATAATGGTTATTGATTTGCACCCGTTAAAACGGTTTTGACACTGGGCTATTAATCAAAATGTCTTGTTAACAGAGAGCAGTGGCAGCATAATTTTCAACTTACATTTTAGGAATATAAATTAAATTTGGTATTTTACTTAATCAGGTAAAAACTGCTGAATGATTCCAAAAACGTACTGTGATTGATTTGTTTTGATTATATATATACCAGAAATCACCAAAACAGGATTGCCCTGCCTACTTATGCTTTCAGTACAAGATTCATTCTCTGATCCTTTAAGGGAATGGACAAAATGATAGTTCATACTGCAAGAGCTCTGATTGGTTCGAGGGCGTCCTCCTTACTGTGTAAGTCTATGGAAGGGGGTGAGAACCATGAGCCTCCTAGGTTTTGTATTGAAGTCAATGTACGCAGAGGACGGAAAATGGCTGCCCTCAGGCTACACCATGGTGCTACTATAGAGGGTGCTGTTGAGGCCACTGTAGACCTTCATTGCGTACCTAACGGGAGGTCTGAGTCAGTTTCACAAGACTGCCGTATCTCTAGGCATGCAACATCTATGCAGACTTTGAGAATGACCTTCAATCTTAATTCTCTTAACGTCCCCACTATTTCTGGAGAGGTTGCATCAGAACACGCTGAAGTACACATCAACACGTAGTGAGGGCAAAGCCTTTAGTCAGAGAGCCTCCCAGGGTGTCATCATTAATACATGCAAAAAAAACTATTTTGCATGCTAAGTATTTTTTTTATATACTAAGTGGTTCACAGACTGGCATGAAATCCCTGCAAAGATTTGATAAATCGCACACTTAAAGCGAAGTGATGAGGTGGTTTACTGAGGAAGAGAAGGAAGTGGGAAGCCTCACCCCAACTCAAATGAAGACACACACGCACACACACACACACACACACACACACACACACACACACACACACACACACACACACACACACACACACACACACACACACACACACACACACACACACACACACACACACACACGCACACACATGCCTGAGCACAGACACACGAACACACAGATGCTCCTATTTTATCTCTCTCAGGTGGCTCCTTGGCATTTTTATTAAAAACCAGGCAGTTTCACAGCAATTTATGGGCTGCAGGGCAGAGACACACTCAGTTTTACCTTGAAACTGAGCCTTCCACATCCTTTTTAAAGATCTGGTTATTTCTGGTTGTCAAACCAGTTTTCTTAGTCGTCTCTCTGCATTAATGAGACTTTAACGGAGATGCCATTGTGTATTTTACTCTGAGCAGCATCCAGTGAATAGAATGGAAAGATTAGTTATCAGAAGTGCAGTGTTCAATAATGGCACTTGTTATAGTATATTATCCGGGGTTGGCTACTCTAAACATGTTGTCAACTCTGTAAAACCAAACCTATTGTCTAACGTAATGTTGACTGACTGTAATGTTGACTGAATGTAATGTTGACTGAATGTAATGT
The DNA here is from genome assembly GCF_045679555.1 of Salvelinus alpinus. Lineage (NCBI taxonomy): Eukaryota > Metazoa > Chordata > Actinopteri > Salmoniformes > Salmonidae > Salvelinus > Salvelinus alpinus. Next base: position 92,340,565 of record NC_092090.1, read on the forward strand.
TGACTGAATGTAATGTTGACTGAATGCTACTGCTTTTCTGTGTGTGTGTAGTATTCCGAGAGGACTCCAGTCAGTCCTTGTCCTCCTGCCTGAGCCTGCTACACTCCCGCTTTGAGCCCTCTGGAGACGGGATCCCTGGCAGGGAGCCCTCTGGAAACAGGATCCCTAGCAGGGAGCCCTCTGGAGACGGGATCCCTAGCAGGGAGCCCTCTGGAAACAGGATCCTCGGCAGGGAGCCCTCTGGAAACAGGATCCCTAGCAGGGAGCCCTCTGGAGACGGGATCCCTAGCAGGGAGCCCTCTGGAAACAGGATCCTCGGCAGGGAGCCCTCTGGAAACAGGATCCTCGGCAGGGAGCCCTCTGGAAACAGGATCCTCGGCAGGGAGCCCTCTGGAGACGGGATCCCTAGCAGGGAGCCCAGAGACGCCACCGCCCACAGGTGAGAGAGCCCAGCTGTCACTACATTTATACCACTCACTACAGCTCTCACTACATCTATACCACTCACTACAGCTCTCACTACATCTATACCACTCATTACAGCTCTCACTACGTCTATACCACTCACTACAGCTCTCACTACATCTATAACACTCACTACAGCTCTCACTACATCTATACCACTCACTACAGCTCTCACTACATCTATACCACTCACTACGTCTATACCACTCACTACAGCTCTCACTACATCTATACCACTCACTAAGTCTATACCACTCACTACAGCTCTCACTACATCTATACCACTCATTACAGCTGTCACTACGTCTATACCACTCACTACAGCTCTCACTACATCTATACCACTCACTACGTCTATACCACTCACTACAGCTCTCACTACATCTATACCACTCACTACGTCTATACCACTCACTACAGCTCTCACTACATCTATACCACTCACTACGTCTATACCTCTCACTACAGCTCTCACTACATCTATACCACTCACTACATCTATACCACTCATTACAGCTCTCACTACATCTATACCACTCACTACGTCTATACCACTCACTACAGCTCTCACTACATCTATACCACTCACTACATCTATACCACTCACTACAGCTCTCACTACATCTATACCACTCACTACAGCTCTCACTACATCTATACCACTCACTACATCTATACCACTCACTACAGCTCTCACTACGTCTATACCACTCACTACAGCTCTCACTACATCTATACCACTCACTACATCTATACCACTCACTACAGCTCTCACTACATCTATACCACTCACTACAGCTCTCACTACATCTATACCACTCACTACGTCTATACCACTCACTACAGCTCTCACTACATCTATACCACTCACTACGTCTATACCACTCACTACAGCTCTCAGTACGTCTATACCACTCATTACAGCTGTCACTACGTCTATACCACTCACTACAGCTCTCACTACATCTATACCACTCACTACGTCTATACCACTCACTACAGCTCTCACTACATCTATACCACTCACTACAGCTCTCAGTACATCTATACCACTCACTACATCTATACCACTCACTACAGCTCTCACTACGTCTATACCACTCATTACAGCTCTCACTACATCTATACCACTCACTACAGCTCTCACTACATCTATACCACTCACTACGTCTATACCACTCACTACAGCTCTCACTACATCTATACCACTCACTACATCTATACCACTCACTACAGCTCTCACTACATCTATACCACTCACTACATCTATACCACTCACTACAGCTCTCACTACATCTATACCACTCACTACATCTATACCACTCACTACAGCTCTCACTACATCTATACCACTCACTACATCTATACCACTCATTACAGCTCTCACTACGTCTATACCACTCACTACAGCTCTCACTACATCTATACCATTCACTACAGCTCTCACTACATCTATACCACTCACTACATCTATACCACTCACTACAGCTCTCACTACGTCTATACCACTCACTACAGCTCTCACTACGTCTATACCACTCACTACAGCTCTCACTACATCTATACCTCTCACTACAGCTCTCACTACGTCTATACCACTCACTACAGCTCTCACGACATCTATACCACTCACTACAGCTCTCACTACATCTATACCACTCACTACAGCTCTCAGTACGTCTATACCACTCACTACAGCTCTCACGACATCTATACCACTCACTACAGCTCTCACTACATCTATACCACTCACTACAGCTCTCACTACATCTATACCACTCACTACAGCTCTCAGTACGTCTATACCACTCATTACAGCTCTCACTACATCTATACCACTCACTACAGCTCTCACTACATCTATACCACTTACTACAGCTCTCACTACGTCTATACCATTCATTACAGCTCTCACTACATCTATACCACTCAGTACATCTATACCACTCACTACAGCTCTCAGTACATCTATACCACTTACTACAGCTTGGAAGATTATTGGTGATTGTACTGTAGCCCTTTACACTCATGCCTGTAGACAGGTGGAAAATGACAGATTTGGACACTGATAAACGCTTAAATTGTAATGCAGTGTCTGGCAGGTAACATGTTATATCTGATGTCGGAGCTCAGGTTCTCCGCTTCACAGCACCGTATGGGTTTTGACTGACAGCCGTTATATACTTGAGCACCGTGCACGACAAGAAGATGCCCCCATTCCTCCTGCTAATTGGGCTACTTTTGCGAATTTGTTGTTGTCTGAGTGAGGTAAATGCTGTAAATCGAGAAGAGTCGATGTGTTCTGAAAGATGAGACGTTGAATATTATAATAAATTGCGCTTTGATGTCACACTAGTAAACTTCAGATTTCCATATTTGAAAACTCAAGTAATTTACAGTATCAACGATTATGATCGCTGTGTATGATCCACAGTTACAAGAATGACATGAGTTATACCCTGGGTTGTCCTGAACAGCTGCAGAACACCCACTTGAATGCACTCATCACTCCATTCTATGCTCAGACAAATTGCAACCTGTATGTCTGAAGTGCCTTTGGAAAGCCTAACACTAAGGTCAGATTTTATAACTTTCAAATGCCCACCTGACCCAGATCTGCTATTTTTTATAATGGAACGTTTTTGTTAGTGGGTAAACAGCAGTACTTGTGTGACGGTTGGGACTCGGGGCTGTGTTCCAAACTAAAAATGACAAGTGTGCATGCTCCAGTTCCTCCAGTTCCTTCATTTGTTGACTTCTGTAACCATAAAAGCCTTGGTTTCATGCATGTTAACATCAGAAGCCTCTTCCCTAAGTTTGTTTTATTCACTGCTTTAGCACACTCCGCCAACCCTGATGTCCTTGCCGTGTCTGAATCCTGGTTTAGGAAGGCCACAAAATCTGAAATTTCCGTCCCAAACTATAACATTTTCCGCCAAGATAGAACTGCCAAAGGGGGTAGAGTTGTAATCTACTGCAGAGATAGCCTGCAGAGTTCTGTCATGCTATCCAGGTCTGTGCCCAAACAGTTCGAGCTTCTACTTTTAAAAATCCACCTTTCCAGAAACAAGTCTCTAACTGTTGCCGCTTGTTATAGACCCCCCCCCCCCCCCCCAGCCCCCAGCTGTGCCCTGGACACCATATGTGAATTAATTGCCCCCCATTTTATCTTCAGAGTTTGTACTGTTAGGTGACCTAAACTGGGATATGCTTAACACCCCGGCCGTCCTACAATCTAAGCAAGAGGCCCTCAATCTCACACAAATGATCATGGAACCTACCAGGTACAACCCTAAATCTGTAAACATGGGCACCCTCATAGATATCATCCTGACCAACCTGCCCTCTAAATACACCTCTGCTGTCTTCAACCAGGATCTCAGCGATCACTGCCTCATTGCCTGCGTCCGTAATGGGTCCGCGGTCAAACGACCACCCCTCATCACTGTCAAACGCTCCCTAAAACACTTCAGCGAGCAGGCCTTTCTAATCGGCCTGTCCCGGGTATCCTGGAAGGATATTGACTAGATTCCGTCAGTAGAGGATGCCTGGTTATTCTTTAAAAGTGCTTTCCTCACCATCTTAAATAAGCATGTCCCATTCCAAAAATGTAGAACTAAGAATAGATATAGCCCTTGGTTCACTCCAGACCTGACTGCCCTTGACCAGCACAAAAACATCCTGGGAACACGGGCTTAATTCTAGACACATGGAAACTGCATTAGCATCGAATAGCCTCCGCGATATGCAACTTTTCAGGGAAGTTAGGAACCGATATACACAGGCAGTTAGGAAAGCAAAGGCTAGCTTTTTCAAACAGAAATTTGCATCCTGTAGCTCAAACTCCCAAAAGTTCTGTGACACTGTAAAGGCCATGGAAAATAAGAGCATCTCCTCCCAGCTGCCCACTGCACTCAGGCTAAGAAACACTGTCACCGATAAATCTATGATAATCGAGAATTTCAATAAGCATTTTTCTACGGCTGGCCATGTTTTCCACCTGGCCACCCCAACCCCGGTCAACAGCTCTGAACCCCCCACAGCAACTTGCCTAAGCCTCCCCCATTTCACCTTCACCTAAATCCAGATAGCTGATGTTCTGAAAGAGCTGCAAAATCTGGACCCGTACAAATCAGCTGGGCTAGACAATCTGGACCCTCTCTTTCTAAAATGATCTGGCGCAATTGTTGCAACCCCTATTACTAGCCTGTTCAACCTCTCTTTCGTATCGTCTGAGATCCCTAGACTGGAAAGCTGCCGCGGTCATCCCTTTCCTCAAAGGGGGAGACACTAGACCCAAATTGTTACAGACCTATATATATTCTACCCTGCCTTTCTAAAGTCTTTGAAAGCCAAGTTAACAAACAGATCACCGATTTCTCAAATGACTGCCTCCCTTGGTTCACCAACTACTTCTCAGATAGAGTTCAGTGTTTCAAATCGGAGGGCCTGTTGTCCAGACCTCTTGCAGTCTCTATTCAATCGCTGCCCGCACCCACCCGTCTAGCATCACTACTCTGGATGGTTCTGACTTAGAATATGTGGACAACTACAAATACCTAGGTGTCTGGTTAGACTGTAAACTCTCCTTCCAGACTCACATTAAGCATCTCCAATCCAAAATGAAATATAGAATCGGCTTCCTATTTTGCAACAAAGCATCCTTCACTCATGCTGCCAAACATACCCTCGTAAAACTGGCTATCCTGCCGATCCTTGACTTCGTCGATGTCGTTACAAAATAGCCACCAACACTCTACTCAGCAAATTGGATGTAGTCTATCACAGTGCCATCCGTTTTGTCACCAATGCCCCTACACACCACTGCGACCTGTATGCTCTCGTTGGCTGGTCCTCGCTTCATATCCGTTGCCAAACCCACTGGCTCCAGGTCATCGATAAGCCTTTGCTAGGTAAAGCCCCGCCTTATCTCAGCTCACTGGTCACCATAGCAGCACCCACCCGTAGCATGCGCTCCAGCAGGTATATTTCACTGGTCATCCCCAAAGCCAACTCCCCCTTTGGCCGCCTTCCATTCCAGTTCTCTGCTGCCAATGACTGGAACGAATTGCAAAAATCACTGAAGCTGGAGACTCATATCTCCCTCACTAACTTTAAACATCAGCTGTCAGAACAGCTTACCAATCATTGCACCTGTACATAGCCCATCTGTAAATAGCCCACCCAACTACCTCATTCCCATATTGTTATTTATTCTTTGCTCCTTTGCACCCCAGTATCTCTACTTGCACATTCATCTTCTGCATATCTATCACTCCAGTGTTTAATTGCTAAATTGTAATTATTTCACCACTATGGCCTATTTATTGCCTTACCTCCCTAATCTTACTACATTTGCAGACCCTGTATATAGACTTTTCTGTTGTGTTATTGACTGTACGTTTGTTTATCCCATATGTAACTTTGTGTTGTTTGTGTCGCACTGCTTTGCTTTATCTTGGCCAGGTCGCAGTTGTTAATGAGAACTTGTTCTCAACTGGCCTACCTGGTTAAATAAAGGTGGAATAAAAAATGAAATAAAAATAATGAGAAAGCTAGGAGAGCTTTATACATCTTATCGTACAAGGCTCTTTTCCTTGAGTCATAAATGTATAAGGGCACAAGGCGAGACCCAAATGCAGACACAGGAGGCAGATGGTAGAGTTCTGATATTTATTATAACATGGGCTTAATCCTAGACACATGGAAAGTAGGGTGAATACGGAGGGTACGGGGTAACAAGAGATGGACAGCAGTGGATCTAAGGACTCAGAGATGGGAAAAGGACCAATGAAACGGGGGGACAGTTTGCGGGACTCTTCCTGAAGGGGCAGGTTGCGTGTGGACAGCCATACCCTCTGCCCAATGCGGTAGCGGGGAGCTGGAGTCCGGCGGTGGTCCGCCTGTTGACGATACCTGATACCTGGAGTTGGTCTTGAGAAGTGCTACCCGAGCTCGTCTCCAGGTACGTCAACAGTGGTGGACGAACATCTGGGCCGTGGGTACGTTGACTTCCGGTTCTTGTTCTGGGAAGAGTAGAGGCTGGTATCCCATGGAGCACTTCAAAGGGGAACAGGGAAGAGTGTTCCGGTGCATACTCCACCCAGACCAGTTGTCGGCCCCAGTTAGTGGGGTTGGTTGAGATCAGGCATCTTAGGGTGGTCTCCATGTCCTGGTTATCTCGCTATGACTCGTCCGTTTGATTGGGGATGGAATCCAGAGGATAGGCTGGCCGACGCCCCAATAAGGGTGCAGAACGCCTTCCAGAACTGAGACGAGAGCTGAGGACCCTGGTCGGAAACCATATCCACCGGGAGTCCATGGATCCGGAAGACGTGCTGCACCATGAGCTGGGCCATTTCCTTGGCAGAGGGAATTTTGGGGAGAGAGATGAAATGAGCGGCCTTTGAGAACTGATCTACCACCGTCAGAATGGTGATGTTGCCATCAGATGATGGAAGCCCAGTGACAATGTCCAGAGAGATATGGGACCAGGGACGATGAGGGACCGGTAGTGGGTGCAGAAGGAGCTTGCCGTGGAGTCTTGTTCTGAGCACACACCGTGCACGCGGCGACGAAAGCAGAGTTGTCAGGAACCATTGTGGGCCACCAGAAACGTTGTCGGAGGAATGCTAGGGTACGGCGGGAACCTGGATGACAGGTCAGCCTGGAGGAATAAGCCCATTCCAGGACCTGGGACCGGACTGAGTTAGGGACAAACAGCTGGTTAGCCAGGCCCCCTTCAGGTTCAGGCTGGGAACGTTGTGCTTTGCGAACCAGGTTCTCAATCCCCCATCCCACTGAGGCTGCAAGACATGAGGTAGGGAGAATGGCTTCGAAGACCGAGGGTGTGGCAGAGGAACTGTATAGGCAGGTGAGGGCGTCAGGCTTCACATTTTTTGGACCCTGGGCTGTAGAAAATTGTGAAGTTGAATCTTGTAAACCGGGCCTGCCTGGAGTTAAGGCGCTTGGCTGTACAGAGATATTCCACATTTTTATGGTCGGACCAGACCAAGAATGGCAGTTCTGCTCCTTCCAGTCTGTCCCTCCACTCTTCCAACGCCATCTCGACCGCCAGGAGTTCTCGGTTGCCTACGTCATAGTTCCTCTCTGCAGGATTGAGACGATGGGACAGGAAGGCACAGGTATGAAGCTTTTGGTCCTGGGCAGATCGCTGGGACAGGATGGCCCCCACTCCAATGTCAGAAGCATCAACCTCTACAACAAATTGACGTCACTTTTCCAATATCCATTTGGACGTTTCCCTCAGCGGTGACATATCCCAGAAAGCAGATTGTCGAGTGGTGGAACTCACACTTCTCGGCTTTCACGAACAATTGGTTCTCCAGGAGGCGCTGAAGGACTTGTCTGACATGAAGAACATGTTCTTGGGCAGACCGGGGGAAAAAACAGGAAGTCGTCATGGTAGACAAACACAAAACGATTTAGCATGTCCCGGAGCACATAGTTTACCAGAGCCTGGAAGACAGCGGGGGCGTTGGTGAGTCCAAACGGCATGACATGGTACTCATAATGTCCGCTGGCTGTGTTGATTGCTGTCTTCCACTCATCTCCTTCGCGTATCCGAACCAGGTGGTATGCATTCCGAAGGTCCAGCTTGGAAAAAATGGTGGCCCACTGGAGAGGTTCAAAAGCCGATGAGAGGAGTGGTAGGGAGTAACGATTCTTAATCGTAATGTTATTAAGACCCCGGTAGTCAATGCACGGACACAGGGTCTTGTCCTTCTCCTCCACAAAGAAATAGGAGCAAGGAAAAACGCTGGTTGACTTGACAAACAAGACGAATTGGCACAGAGAGACAGGAAACACAGGGATATATACACCGGGGATAATGAGCGACACCTGGAGGGGGTGGAGACAATCACAAGGACAGGTGAACCAGATCAGGGTGTGACAAAATGTTTATTGAAATAACTGAGGACCTGTGCAGTTTGAGGAGGTATGAGGCCACTTGGAGACACATTCAGTAATAGTTTTTTCTAATCTTTCTTCTACTCCAAAATTGTTATGAATATTCTTATTATTATGTAACTGAATGTATCCAGACTATTTTCAGATTTTGTTATTGACAAAATTCTGTGAAAAGTACAGTAAATGTAAAATGCACATAAAATCAACAGTGCAATGTTTGGATTCAGTCTTGTGTCAGGTGAACTGTTGTGTTCTCAACTTTGGCCTAATAATTTCCCCATAATCTCCAATGTGTTCTTTCAATTGCTACCATGGTAATGCATGTGCTTTTTTAATGCATAAACCCACTTGGAGAGCTCTGTGGAGATGGGAGAACCTTCCAGAAGGACAACCATCTCTGCAGCACTCCACCAATCAGGCCTTTAAGGTAGAGTGGTCAGATGGAAACCACTCCTCAGTAAAAGGCACATGACAGTCCGCTTGGAGTTTGCCAAAAGACTCTGAGACCATAAGAAACAAGATTCTCTGGTCTGATGAAACCAAGATAGAACTCTTTGGCCTGAATGCCAAGCGTCACGTCTGGAGGAAACCTGGCACCATCCCTAAGGTGAAGCATAGTGGTGGCAGCATCATGCTGTGGGGATTTTTTTCAGCGACAGGGATACTAGTCAGAATCGAGGGAAAGATGAACGGAGCAAAGTACAGCGAGATCCTTGATGAAAACCTGCTCCAGACTGGGGTGAAGGTTCACCTTCCAACAGGACAACGACCCTAAGCACACAGTCAAGACATCGCAGGAGTGGCTTCGGGACAAGTCTCTGAATGTCCTTGAGAGGCCCAGCCAGCGTCTGGACTTGAACCCGATCTAACATTTCTAGTGAACCTGAAAATTAGCTGTGCAGCGACGCTCCCCCATCCAACCTGACAGAGCTTGGAGGATCTGCTGAGGAGAATGAGAGAAACTCCCCAAATACAGGTGTGCCAAGCTTGTAGGGTCGTACCCAAGAAGACTCAAGGCTGTAATAGCTGCCAAAGGTGCTTCAAGAAAGTACTGAGTAAAGGGTCTGAATACTTATGTAAATGTAATATTTCAGAATTTTTGCGAACAGTTCTAAAAACCAGTTTTTGCTTTGTCATTATGGGGTATTGTCTGTAGATTGATGAGGGAAAAAATAAGGCTGTAACGAATTGTGGTAAAAGTGAAGGAGTCTGAATACTTTCCGAATGTACTGTATCCCTGGCACATCCCAACTGTGAGCAGTCACTGTTCTTTCATGCAGGAAGGAAGGAAAGCTCATATTAAAACTTGTGAACAGAATGGACATAAAGTCCCATTGCTCTTTATATGAAGCCATTAGCACCAAATGCTTCCTTCCAGGGTTGGAACTGATTAGGTAAAACAATGAGAGTCACGAACAGGCATCGATAAAAGTCTTATTGCAACAAAATCATTGCTATCTTAATCATTTTTATTAGAGAAGCCTTTTGACGTGGCCCAGCCTAACATGCTGATGCAGAGTATTACCTTAATGTGTAACATGTTTTGCGTGTGCACCCCACAGATATGAACCATCACAACAGGGAAATATTGATAAAATACATTTGTGCACTTTTTCCCCTGTAGTGGATAAGAACAACACATGCCATTACTGGGTAAATGTGCACCGTGGCAGATTTTACAATATATTTGATTTGGCTGCACACTTGAAAGGCTTATTTGAGTTTATGGAATGTGTGCAATAAATGTTTGCAGTGTAGTTTGATATTCCCTTCAGTTTCATTGTTCGTGCCAGACAAGTCTTGGATGTAGATTATTACTTTGTCTCGCCATGCTCTCCCGTGGCCGACGTTTATTATTTTCTTCACTTCTGGAGAATTCAGACACAGAATTTCTCTGAATTTTTTTTTCTTCCTGATGCTGCATTTCATCATTGTTTCTGTGTTGGAGGTGGTGCGTTAGTTAGGCCTATCTTAAAACATTTCCCACAAAACGAGGAAGTGCTATCTGAAATTCTCGTCTTCGTTTTCGGGTTCTTAAACAATTTGAAACGTGTGTGCCCCAATGAATGCCACCCTGGAGACTACCTGGAAAGAAATCAACATTTTCTCTTCCAATCAGAGCTTGGAATGATTTTGCACAGTGTACTGTCAGAGACAGGGCCAACCTCAGTGCAAGGTATCACAGCTCCAGAACTGGAGGGCCCCAGAAGCAGCAATGTAAAGTTTTCCCCTCTGTTCAGTCACATGACATTTGTTTCAACCTCCTTAGAATTTCACCCTCAGGATATTTGCTGATTTATTGATGTCTCTCTGATAAACTATGGCTGCATCTGTTATTCTGTTCTCCCATCTGCCTTTGATGTTGGACATCCTTTGCATGTAAGTCAACAATAATGAATCAGTCAACAGTCATCAGTCTAGTAGGAAATTACAGTATGAGACAGAATCATATGAGGAATCTAATTTTGACACTTTCAGTGTTTGCTTGTTGCCATGAGAACTGTCTCGGGCCTTTCACGGCGCCTCATCACTATTCAGAAGACATATTGGCCAAGCGAAGGGCACGCACACACTAGATGGGGTCCAGATCAATTTATAGGGTCAAACCAGTGACTGTTTGACAGCCGCCATTGGTTAATTGAGCCCATAGAGTGTCTTCTGAATCTCTCCTGCCACTACCTGCCAGGCATCAGCCAACGTCATTGTTTTTGTTGCTCAACAAAAGAAAAAACAGAGTAATTGCTTTCTTTCTCTCATTTGACTTCTCTCACGTGCTTTCTCTCTCGTTTGAGACAATTGCACTGAACTAAGACGGGCATATGTGGCAATGATGTTCTGAACAGGATCTCAGCAGATGTAGCGTTTTAAAGATTATGCCGGCGGTGGAATCGCAGGTGTACCCTGACGACAAGCTCCTCATCTTGATGCCCAACGTGCTCCCCACACATACGGGAGCACACACATGTTGGCACCGCGGTCTTGTGTGTACAGATCATTACTATAGGAGGAAGTCCTGAAACCTGGCCTAGATATGAGACTCATCATCCTCTGTCCTCTCAGCACCGACCAACCCGTGATTTATAGAGGTGGTGCATTTGTTGGGATGACCTTGGTCATTTCTAAACAGCATTTATGTCTTCCACCATCTTGGTTTTTCGTTGTTTTAATGCACACATTGCATTGTGACGGAGGCACGGAGAGTCGAGCGTTGCAAGTTTTTTTGCGTGACTGTACAGTCTGTGTATGTCATGACTAGTAGGCTAAGGCCCTCGCTGACTTTTAGAGGCTTTAGGGCTTGTAAATGGTAAACAGGCCCCAACATCTTAGAGTAAACAAATCAACATAAATGGCTTGGAGCAGAAACACATCAGGCCCTAATAAGACACAGAGTTTGACATTTTTGCTGGTCATCCTGTGCCAAGAGCTGTCCCAGATATCATGTATTACACACAGACAGACACACAGACAGACAGACAAGCAGACAGACCCTAGTCAATGATTTAAAAGAAAGGATCCAATAAAAGGGAGGATACACACAACTACAATTACCACAAGTCTGTGACTTTGGCACAATCCTGGCTAGATGGAGGGTAATAATGGACACTTTCCCATATACCATCTAACTGGGGGCAACAACACGCATTTTGGGGAAAATAGCTACTTCCCGGAAAGCACGACAACACCTCATTTTCCAGATGGTTTACCCATCAACCTGGGGACAATTGAAGTATGTGGCCTGCTGTGTTTTTCTGTCTGGGAGTGTCTAATAGAGACCGTGTAGTAGTTGTAAGGGCAGAAATGTTGCAGGAGGCAGGATCAGGTGCACAAGTTGTTCTTTTATTTACAGGTGATGATAGTGGTCCACAGGTGCAATTAGTAATATACAGTACCAGTCCAAAGTTTGGACACACATACTCTTTTTTTACTATTTTCTACGGTGTAGAATAATAGTTAAGACATTAAAACTAGGAAATAACACATATGGAATCATGTAGTAACCAAAAAAGTGTTAAACAAATCAAAAATATATTTTAGATTCTTCACTCTTGGCAATATCTCAACCAGCTTCACATGGAATGATTTTCCAACAGTCTTGAAGGAGTTCCCATATATGCTGAGCACTTGTTGGCTGCTTTTGCTTTACTCTGTGGTCCAACTCTTCCCAAACCATTTTAGTTGGGTTGAGGTCGGGTGATTGTGGAGGCAAGGTCATCTGATGCAGCACTCCATCACACTCCTTCTTGGTCAAATAGCCCTTACAAAGCACCATCACACCTCCTCCTCCATGCTTCACGGTGGGAACCACACATGTGGAGATCATCCGTTCATAAATACTCTGCGTCTCACACAGACTCATTTGGACTCATCAGACCAAAGGACAGATTTCCACTGGTCTAAGGTCCATTGCTCGTGTTTCTCGCCCCAAGCAAGTCTATTCTGCCTGGATTTTGATGCCAACAAAGTTGCTACAGTCCCATTTGTTTTCATTGCTGCCTCGTTTGAATGCCGCGGTACGCAAAGTGTGTACGGAACAGCGTTACATTAGCTACCATTACAGGCCTACAGAGTACAGCACAGACACCCAGAACCAGACCAGAGGACACTTGCTATTATCCCTAATCCACAGCCTTGACAAATTAATAAGATTGATCATCCATTGGCGAGAAATCTCCTCCCCTCACCCTCCTGTAGAGAATTCATCTTCTGCTGAGGAGACTGTCTGCAGCTGTATGCGTGTCTACCCTGTAACTCACTGAGACTGTCTGCAGCTGTATGCGTGTGTCTACCCTGTAACTCACTGAGACTGTCTGCAGCTGTATGCGTGTGTCTACCCTGTAACTCACTGAGACTGTCTGCAGCTGTGTGCGTGTCTACCCTGTAACTCACTGAGACTGTCTGCAGCTGTATGCGTGTGTCTACCCTGTAACTCACTGAGACTGTCTGCAGCTGTGTGTGTGTCTACCCTGTAACTCACTGAGACTGTCTGCAGCTGTGTGCGTGTCTACCCTGTAACTCACTGAGACTGTCTGCAGCTGTATGCGTGTGTCTACCCTGTAACTCACTGAGACTGTCTGCAGCTGTATGTGTGTGTCTACCCTGTAACTCACTGAGACTGTCTGCAGCTGTATGCGTGTCTACCCTGTAACTCACTGAGACTGTCTGCAGCTGTATGCGTGTGTCTACCCTGTAACTCACTGAGACTGTCTGCAGCTGTATGCGTGTGTCTACCCTGTAACTCACTGAGACTGTCTGCAGCTGTATGCGTGTGTCTACCCTGTAACTCACTGAGACTGTCTGCAGCTGTATGTGTGTGTCTACCCTCTAACTCACTGAGACTGTCTGCAGCTGTATGCGTGTCTACCCTGTAACTCACTGAGACTGTCTGCAGCTGTATGTGTGTGTCTACCCTGTAACTCACTGAGACTGTCTGCAGCTGTATGTGTGTCTGTAACTCACTGAGATGTGAGACCTCCTTGGCTAGAACACACACGGAACACAATAAAACAACACAGAACACAACAGAACCAACCTCTGCAACCCCCCCACATCCCCTTGAGCAAATTATGCTTAATGTTCTGTGAAGCAAACATGTTTTCGACTCCTCTGCTTTTCTGAAATCTATAGTTTGTGTGTTTGTTTTGGGAGAGAGAAACTCAGGAGGGGGAGACCCTCTCCATCTGGCCTGCGTGATTGGTCGACAGACAGGATGTCAGAGGAGGCCTGTGTGAGGGATCGTGTCATCAGTCAGGAGCTCTGTTCAAGTCTCCGGTCTTTAAAACACAACTGTAATTTCCCTCCATGGGATTCGGAGGGCTTCTTTTTGCTAGCCCAACTGTCCTACCTACGTCAATGCCTTATATTCTCAGGCATTTTTTTGCTATTAGTTTGCCCAACAAAACGCTTGTCTTGGATGATTTCATCAAGCCGATGTTCATTTTGTAGTTTTATAGGTGCCATTACTGCATTAGTGAATGCATCTTCATTTCAGTGCTGAAACTTGCCTGGTTTAAGTGTTATGGACACTGTTTCTAAATAGGCTTCCTTCCTGGTTTAAGTGTTATGGACACTGTTTCTAATTAGGCTTCCTTCCTGGTTTAAGTGTTATGGACACTGTTTCTAATTAGGCTTCCTTCCTGGTTTAAGTGTTATGGACACTGTTTCTAATTAGGCTTCCTTCCTGGTTTAAGTGTTATGGACACTGTTTCTAATTAGGCTTCCTTCCTGGTTTAAGTGTTATGGACACTGTTTCTAATTAGGCTTCCTTCCTGGTTTAAGTGTTATGGACACTGTTTCTAATGAGGCTTCCTTCCTGGTTTAAGTGTTATGGACACTGTTTCTAATGAGGCTTCCTTCCTGGTTTAAGTGTTATGGACACTGTTTCTAATGAGGCTTCCTTCCTGGTTTAAGTGTTATGGACACTGTTTATAATGAGGCTTCCTTCCTGGTTTAAGTGTTATGGACACTGTTTATAATGAGGCTTCCTTCCTGGTTTTTGCATGCAGTCCGCTAGCTCTCTTTCTGTTGTCTGTTTTTAGAAATCGCTTTGGTATTTTTGTACTCACCTTTTTGAAAATGTCTTCAAGCGTTTGAGCAGTCGCACTGCACAGTAGTGTCAAAAATGTCAACAGCTAGCTAGCAGATGTGAAAATGTCAGTGTAAAGCTGTAGTTGTTTATTCTACAACTTCACATGAATTGGACAATGTTTTGTTGTTGTTGATGATGGCAAACAGAACTTCCTCTAAATACACAAGCAGGGACACTTGCCTTGCTTAGCTTTCAACGACTGTCTTATGTATCGCGCAGATATCCAATTTACACATGGCCTTCTTCACCACAATGGCCTCGATTTGAAATCCTCCAATTAATACAATTGCAGGGGATTTGGGGTTGCAGTCAATTTCATTTGCAAGCAAAACATTTAAATCCCCTTGGTGTTACGTATCCATTTTTCACAAGAGGATAAGAAAGTGAAATGAAGGAGGATAAGGAACTAAAATGGAGGCTTCATCTGTGGATAAAGTAATCTGGACACCATCTCTCATTGCTCGGGTCAGGTGGAAGTCTCTGAAGCAATATCACTAATTACCACAGTCCATCTTGTTTGACGAGGAACGCTCAACAAGAGATTCCTTTCAAACCTGTGTAGACAAAGGATATCTGCGATGGCAATCGCTGATAGGAAGTAATGAATCACGGCTCCTGTCCTGTCGGAATGAAGTACCATCTCACACGAGGAAGTAGATCCACTTGATATTGGCAGACGTGGTTAATTCTCTCGGCTGTGTTGTGTGGAGCAGCTCTGAAGTGACCCCTGGACATCCTTGGCTGCATGATGAGGGGTTTTATCGTCAGACAGAGTTCACACAGACCATTGGAGAAAATCTAGACTCAACTCAACTATTCAGATTCTCTGCTGTGAACAGGTTCCATGGTTCTAAAATCTTAACACAACTGACAATCTGAACCAGTCCAGTTGAGAGTCTAGTTTCTGTGTGAACTCCCCTTTAGGGAATACTTTATTACACAGTTTTGAATTGTAGAAGTATTTGTTATTAGTCTTTGACATATTTCTTTCTTTCTATTTCTTTCTGCGCTTGCAACGCCAGGATAGTGGGTTCAATTCCCGAGACCAGCTGTCCATAAAATGTATGCAAGCATGATTGTATTTTTTATTTAACCTTTATTTAACTAAGCAAGTCAGTTAAGAACAAATTCTTATTTACAATGACGGCCTACCGCGGCCAAACCCTAACCCGGACAGCGTTGGGCCAATTGTGCGCCGCCCTATGGGACTCCCAATCACTGCCGGTTGTGATACAGCCTGGTTTCGAATCAGGGTCTGTAGTTACGCCTCTAGCACTGAGATGCAGTGCCTTAGACTGCTGCACCACTCGGGAGTCCTGTATGTCGCTCTGGATAAAATAATTAGCTAAATGGCTTAATCTTATTTTAACTTAGGATGTACTGTATCTTTGATTATGGCCCGCTTTTAAGTAAGTAAGCTTGTGTGTGTGTGTTTGTGCTAGCGCACAGGTGTGACTGTGGTCCTGTGCTTGTGTTCCAGGGAGCCGAGCCGGCCCACTACCCTGCTGCCTGCTGACTGGTGCCTGGGCCGGGAGGACGAGGCCCCGGGGCTAGAGGCACTGCCCCTTAGGCTGATGCAGCAGGACTGCACCTCCGTCAAGACCCTGCTGCTGCGCCTCCGGAGGACCCTGCAGGAGGTAGGCTACAGTAGGACCACCTGTCTCACGTTACACCAGTTTTGGAGGGAGGGGGGGTGGTGAGGAGAGGGAGGGAGGGAGGGAGCGTGGAGGGAGGAGGATGAGGGGAGGAAGGAAGGGAGGGGGGAGGGAGTGAGGGGAGGGAAGGGAGGGAGGGAGGGAGTGTGGTGGGAAGGAGTGTAGATGGAGGGAGGGAGGGGGTGAGTGTGGAGGGATGCCCTAGTCAATGGCATTAATCACTCAATTGAGAGCAACATGTGATGTAGCCTACATCAGAATGGTGGATGCCCCAGCAGCAGACCAGCAAGCCTTCATCTCCCGGTATTCTCCTCTATCAAAGGCCAGAACATGGTATTTTTAAACCTCAACAACAAGTACTTACATTTGTTTATTTGAATAGCTATGAGCTTTTGGCGTTGTCACTCAGGGAAGCTGGGAGCTTGTTAAAGCCTCACCCGACGCCGTGCCCTCCACAGCTTTTTAAACGCCTTTGTGTATTTAATGAGGGTTTTGATTCTGAGAATGGATAGTATCTGGAGTGGCTAAAGAAACGCAATCAAATTACATCCAACTATTATAAAGTGATTAGCTATTTGTGTAATGGCTGATTAGACGAGAAATCACACATTGCTATCGTCCCAGCAGATTCCATGGTGTTTGGTTAACATTTAATTTCTTGCAATCCATTCTACAATGGCCATGGACGAGACCCAGTCCTACAGTACCAAGCGCGGCTGCTCTGGCAAAAAGACCGTAGCAGTCTCAATATATTATTTGGTGACAAGACAGCTGTAATTCACATCTCCCTGTGTTGTTATTGGATGACACCTCCCTCTAGTAGCATCTCCCTGTGTTGTTATTGGATGACACCTCCCTCTAGTAGCATATGCCTGTGTTGTTATTGGATGACACCTCCCTCTAGTAGCATCTCTCTGTGTTGTTATTGGATGACACCTCCCTCTAGTAGCATCTCCCTGTGTTGTTATTGGATGACACCTCCCTCTAGTAGCATCTCTCTGTGTTGTTATTGGATGACACCTCCCTCTAGTAGCATCTCCCTGTGTTGTTATTGGATGACACCTCCCTCTAGTAGCATTTGCCTGTGTTGTTATTGGATGACACCTCCCTCTAGTAGCATCTCCCTGTGTTGTTATTGGATGACACCTCCCTCTAGTAGCATCTCTCTGTGTTGTTATTGGATGACACCTCCCTCTAGTAGCATCTCTCTGTGTTGTTATTGGATGACACCTCCCTCTAGTAGCATCTCCCTGTGTTGTTATTGGATGACACCTCCCTCTAGTAGCATCTGCCTGTGTTGTTATTGGATGACACCTCCCTCTAGTAGCATCTCTCTGTGTTGTTATTGGATGACACCTCCCTCTAGTAGCATCTGCCTGTGTTGTTATTGGATGACACCTCCCTCTAGTAGCATCTCCCTGTGTTGTTATTGGATGACACCTCCCTCTAGTAGCATCTCCCTGTGTTGTTATTGGATGACACCTCCCTCTAGTAGCATCTGCCTGTGTTGTTATTGGATGACACCTCCCTCTAGTAGCATCTCCCTGTGTTGTTATTGGATGACACCTCCCTCTAGTAGCATCTCTCTGTGTTGTTATTGGATGACACCTCCCTCTAGTAGCATCTCCCTGTGTTGTTATTGGATGACACCTCCCTCTAGTAGCATCTCCCTGTGTTGTTATTGGATGACACCTCCCTCTAGTAGCATCTCCCTGTGTTGTTATTGGATGACACCTCCCTCTAGTAGCATCTCCCTGTGTTGTTATTGGATGACACCTCCCTCTAGTAGCATCTCCCTGTGTTGTTATTGGATGACACCTCCCTCTAGTAGCGTCTCCCTGTGTTGTTATTGGATGACACCTCCCTCTAGTAGCATCTCCCTGTGTTGTTATTGGATGACACCTCCCTCTAGTAGCATCTCCCTGTGTTGTTATTGGATGACACCTCCCTCTAGTAGCATCTCCCTGTGTTGTTATTGGATGACACCTCCCTCTAGTAGCATCTCCCTGTGTTGTTATTGGATGACACCTCCCTCTAGTAGCATCTCCCTGTGTTGTTATTGGATGACACCTCCCTCTAGTAGCATCTGCCTGCTGTTGTGTTTAACCTGAGATCCAAAACGAACGCAAACAGATCACAAGCCGATTCGAGCAAGGCGTGGTGTTTCATCCTTTACACATACAGAATAAAACGGTCTAATATGGGATAAAACAGAGAGGCGAGGGACCTTTCTGCTCAGGCAAAATAACGTTATTGCACCGCATGCTTTTCACAGAGGCTCTGAATACTGTTTGAAAGCCAAGTTTAAAGGGGGTAAAATGCCTTTAGTTATTTTAAGCAATTCTGGATTTCTGATTTCAATATGATTAAATTGTGTATCAAAGTGGGCTGGGGGCTACATTATTAATTTATCATCTCTGGTCACTGAGCTCTGGCACCTCAAATAAAACGTTATTCAAATGAATGCTTTCAGGCAGCGCCATGCCGAAATTGAAAGGGGTTTTAACTGAACCTTATCTAATTGTCTGGACATTCCTACGCCAGCCTGTAGGATAAATGTGACCTTGGGGCGGCAGCGTAGCCTAGTGGTTAGAGCGTTGGACTAGTAACCGAAAGGTTGCAAGTTCAAATCCCCGAGCTGACAAGGTACAAATCTGTCGTTCTGCCCCTGAACAAGGCAGTTGACCCACTTTTCCTAGGCCGTCATTGTAAATAAGAATTTGTTCTTAACTGACTTGCCTAGTTAAATAAAGGTAAATAAAATAAAAAACTGCATGTGGGGATACACATTGATCAAAGTTAAAACATTCTGGGTCAGACTAGTCTGCCTGACTATATATACTGCACCTGTAAGTGCCCATATACCCACTGCTTTAATCACATAATATCTGAAGATTATTACCCTGTTAGAGTTAATAGATGTACAACTGAACCTGCATGTGAAGAGACGCGATAGTCTTGATGTCACTGTAAATGAGGCAAGAAGGCATCAAATGACATGAATGGTCAGTGTTGTAGCTGTCTGTACTGTGTGTTATTTTCAACTACCCGTGACAGTATATTTAGTCATATTCCTATTGACACCTATTGTTATTTTCAACTACCCGTGACAGTATATTTAGTCATATTCCTATTGACACATTCCTACTCACCTCAAAATAATATATTTTATTTAAATAATAAATTAAGAATGTAGTCGTTTTAGGATGTGTGCATGTTATTGCAAATATAACAATAACATTTCTGAATGTCACCTCTCTCCCTCAGAGCACTGACACAAGTCCTGCGAGCAGCTTTCATTCTCTCCCCATCAGCCCTTGTAGTGAGAAGTCACTGCCCCTCAAGGTAATGGTTTTTTCACAGCTAACAGATCACTTCCGCAAGGCTCAACCACAAGGGGTATCTATCTAGACCGTGCTGTATAATATACCTCTAAAGCTTTCTCCAGTCTGGACACATTTAGAAGTGTTTTTTTACCACCTGCAGTTCTTTAAAAGATCAACAACCTGTTCCAGTCCGTCTACGCCTTAAAGTGCCACAGCAACCTGAGCCTTTCTCCGTCATAGCACCGTGGAATTTGATCTAGATGAGATGATCTCATTAATGAATCCCTTTGGGAAGTCTCGGGGTGGCAGTGGAGGATTTATCAAATAGGCTTTTGCCGGGGTTTTCTAAGAGAAAGGGGATTTAGTTTGGTGGTTGGCAGCAGAGTTTTTGTGGTGCTTGTGGGGTAAAGAGCGCATGAGCGGAAATTTGTTTATTTTTGTGTGTGTGTGTGTGTGTGTGTGTGTGTGTGTGTGTGTGTGTGTGTGTGTGTGTGTGTGTGTGTGTGTGTGTGTGTGTGTGTGTGTGTGTGTGTGTGTGTGTGTGTGTGTGTGTGTGTGTTTGTGACCTCTTTACTGACCTACATGGAGCAGCCGCACCAGCAGGAACACTATGCAGAAGGAGCGCCATGTGACGCTCTGGTCCATCTCCTCCTCCTCCTCCTGAGAGAGAGAGAGAGCTGACATTGTTGGATGAAAGGGGAAAGTGGTGGGACTCGTCCTGCCGTTCCAGAAAAATCTGAGTTTAAAAATAAAGCCCTGGAACCCACCTGAGACGAAACCGTGTCACTCCTTGTCCTACTTTGAGCAAAACTTCCTTTTACGAACATTTGCTATCCCTGCCTTTTTATAATTAGCGCCCTCGGAAAGCGGCTCCCGTGGAGAGCACAGCGCCGGCGTGCGAATGGGAGCAGGCAGCGGCATGGCGGGCGCTCTCTCATCACTCTTCCTTGGATGGAGTGATCACAGCGGAATGCCAAGCTCATCCATCGCCTGACGTGTTCCGCGTAACCTTTTCCCCAAACACTTTTGTGTTGTCTCTGTACAAAGAAGTGGCAGGAAAGGCAACACTTCGTGACATCCTGTCCAGAGGCCAGGTGAGGCTGCAGATAAACCTGAACTCTTAGAAACCTTCTGCAGCCTAGCTGTCTCCTTAAAGCGCTGTTAAGGTGTGTGTGTGTGCGTGCCTACTGCTGTTTTTGCCCAGGGCCCGGCCACATGTGCTGTAAACATTCTTCCCTCACTGCGAGCGAATTAGGCTGACCAATAGGGTCACTATACAGACATTCAGCCTAACTTTGTTAACCTTGGGTGGTCAGGCTCATTGTGGGGAGGGAGAGAGGCTGCATACGTGTTGTTCTATTGTATATTCATAGGGGTGGCGAGGGTGGGTTCTGCTGGGGACCCAGTCTCGCTCTGTCTGTCTCTCTCTCTCCTCTATGGTAATGTGCAGATAAAATGCCTGTCCGTGAACATCTCTAATGAAGACAGATTTAAGGATTCCCCTCAGGCGGCGGTTTAGAGGATGTTACAGTTCCCTGTTTACTCTGTGTGACCTCCTCAGGACGCGACCCCACCACGGAAGACAAAAACACAGGCTTCCATGGCATTAACGGACTAATATGACAAGGTCTATTTCAGAAAAATACAAACTTTCCGCTAAGTTATGCCCACACATGTTGTTTTTTTTTGGGGGGGGGGGGTATTGGAGAGTAACAGAGGGTCAGCAAACAATGGCCGACGGGGATTTGATGTTGTGTTAGGAAAAACCCTAAGAAAATAACAGGCATAAAGCAGCAGAAGGCTCTAAGCCTATTCAGATTTGCAACATTGGGTCACGTAGATCGCAGAGTTCTATTGTTGTTTATAAACTGGGTATTTAAAACCCTGAATGCCGATTGGCTGACAGCCATGGTATATCAGACTGAATACCAAAGGTATGACAAAGCATTTTTACTGCTCTAATATGGTTGTTAACCAGTTTATAATCGGGGGCGGCAGGTAGAGCGTTGTGGTTAGAGCGTTGGCCATATATGGTTGCTAGGGCCTGCCTCCCCTTACTGGCTGCTCACCAGACAAAGTCATGGAGAAAGAAGTGCTGGATGCAGCCATAGTTCATCTTAAGTTTACCAGAGTGAGAGCACATACTGTACACACACTCTTCACCCTGCTCTCCCCCCTTTCTTTCTGTCCTGCTCCCCACCTCCCCTGTTACATAATACAGTGGCCTGTGTTCTGACTCCACATTCTAGACATTACCTTCTCTTCTATGGTAGTGATGTGGTAGGCTCCCGAGTGTGGTGGTTCCCGAGTGGCGCGGCGGTCTAAGGCACAGCATCGCAGTGCTAGAGGCATCACTACAGAGCCTGGTTTGATTCCAGGCTGTGTCACGGCCGTGATTGTGGGTCCCATAGGGCGGCGTACAATTGGCCCAGCGTCGTCCGGGTTAGGGTTTGGCCGGGGTAGGCCGTCATTGTAAATAAACATTTGTTCTTAACTGACTTGTCTAGTTAAATAAAGGTAAAATAAAAAATGTGATGGCTCTATGCTCAGTGTTCACCTTCCCCTGTGTATCCTCCTGGAGTAGTGTGTGACTTTCTCTGCTCTTCATCCCAGGAGCCGGGGAGGGAAGAGGCTCTGGTGCTGCAGCTGAGGGAGAAGGACGAGCTGATCCTCCAACTGCAGGCTGAACTGGTGAGAGGCTCACTGTAGCACTGTGTGAGAAGAATGTCTGAACATTGAATGTAATGTATATGGGTTCTTCCATTAGAAATTCAGTTCACTCCCGATATACGGTACAATTCAATACAGAATGGGATACGGGAGGTGCACTAGTGACTTCTCATGATGCACATGTGCTGTCTTTTAATAGTTGCCTGTGCAAAACAGAAACAACTGGGTCCGATTGACATGGAAGCTCCTTATTGGTTTGGAGCACCTCAGCATGGTGCACGCAGATAGCACTTCAGCACAGGGCACACAGACAGCATCTCAGCCTCTAGTCGTTCCTTTGACAACAGCAGAGGGCACTTAGGAGACTTCTATCTTTCTCTCTCTAACTCTCCCTCTCCATTTCATTCCTTGTTTAGGACTTTGTCTCCAGCTTATCACACTCAGCATTGCTCTCCTCTCCCCTTCATAAAAGAGATTAAAGAGAAACATGAAGATTGACTAACAAAGGGAAAAGTAGTGTTGTTGAATGTTTATTTTAATCGGCTTTGATCGCATTTGATCAAATTTAGAAAGCAAACATTTTTTATTTTTTTTACCTAGCTTTTGTATTTGATTTGAAAACCAAAACAAGTCCTTTGGTTTGTTGTTGTTTTAATGGAGAATTTATTCTCCCAAAATAAACCAAATGCAAGTCGGGAATGTAAAGTGTTTTTCTGGGTTTGTAGAGCTGTTGGTATTGTACTGAGAAACATGTATAATTTGACATATTGCTCCTGAGGCTTCATTTGTCATTTTTTATATATAACATGTCATAATGTCTAGCACTGCCAGTATGCCCCGCAGAGTCAGTTCCCGTTTGACATCTGTGTGTTTGCACATTCTGGTTCTAGGTACCGATTGCTCCTCTCTCCTTCTCTTCAGACTACCATATGTCCATAAGAAAACACACTAAGCAATGTGGTGATGGCCCAATCAATCAGGTTCCTCATGAAACAAGGATCTTAGCCAAAGACGAGGGATGTTGGGAGACCTCCGTACTGTTTGAAGTCTGGAGCTGGTGGTGTGACGATACTTACTCTCTGGCAGATTGCATGCGGCATTCACCAGCCATGTTCGCTGCCACAGCATAACCCACTTTAATTCAGGACATATGCCTCGGATTGCAAACCAGAATTGAAACCTTAATTGATAGAATTGATATTAACAGAACGTAGTGCTCACCAGCATCATTTGCAGGGGAATCGTCGACAGCCCCCCACCCCCCCCAAAAGAGGGCGGTATTTTCAAGGAAAGGGCAGCTTTTAGCCAATCTCCCCTCTAGCCCGCTGCTAAATCTGTCAGCTGAGAAGTATTCATTATGCCAGAGTGAGACCTCGCAGCGCATTGGCCAGCACTACCTGTCTGTTTTTATTAGTCTTTTGTTTTCTCTGGTGCACTTTGCATGGTATCATGGTCCAAGGTTTGGTTGCGAAATCCTCCCAGCGTGTCTTTCAAAAAACGTTCATGACCCAGTGGTTTTAGGGTTTGTTACTTGGATGGAGTTGAGTATTTTATACATTTTTTTTAGCATGTGGTGTTTGTTTCTTAAATCGTGTGTGCTAACAACTGTTAGTAGTAAGACCAATGATGTACTGTATACAGTAAGACCAGGGCCTGGGATTTCTCATTGTCAGGCCACTTGATCAAGCCAAAACTCCTGGCCCTAACTATGATATATCGTTTGGGCCAGGAGTTTTTCCTGACCCCGTGACCTGACCTGGGAAAACTCCTGGCCCCTAGTATGGGTGAAATTCCTGATGTTGGTCTGTGTGTTCTGTGTACAGGAGAGTGCCAAAGCTGCCCTGAAACCCATCTGCCAAAAAGCTGACAGAACCACGCAGACTGACCGCCCTGGATCAGAGGTGTGTACACATCTCCATTTGGAACTGCTGAGGCTCCCAGGCGGTTTAGCATCTGTCGTCTTTACAGTTGAATATGGTCTCACATATCTTTCCTTTTGGAGATGTCCCAGATACACACCGTAGCTTCAGTGGTATCTCATTGCCATTATAAAGTGACGTCTATTCCCTGAGAGCTCTGTGTTCAGTTTAGCCTGCAGCAGATGACATGGCCTGCCTGGTTTAGGGAGTTGGAACAGTCTGGGAACATGGGGGCCGTAACAGATGACTGCCTAAAAAAGGCTTACCTGCAATAGCAACACCAACAACAAAAGCATACTGAGTTTGCCTTCTTCCTAGTTGTCTCCGGAAACTTTCCCCACTGTGCACACAATTTACAATGGATATCGTTTTTAAAGTTGCAATATGTAAATGTTTGGCCAAATTCACATAGAAATGTGAGTTATAGATCTGTCATTCTACTTGAAAGCAAGTCTAAGAAGTGGTAGTTCTGTTCTATGTACGTTATTTCTATGCTCCCTGTTCTTAAGTTTCATCTTTGCGTCTTTTACTTTCGGTTTTGTACACCAGCTTCAAACAGCTGAAAATACAATATTTTTGGTGATGGAAAAAATATATTTCACGGCGGTTTAGATGGTACAATGATTCTCTACACTACACTAGCTTAGTTTGTCACAAACTGAAATTAGGAGTTTTAGCAACCAGGAAATGGCATCGTGATTTTTGCATAGTGCACCTTTAACTAGGCTAAGTAGTCCTTTACACACACACACACAGCACACATCAACATGTTTCTCACGATGACCGCATAACTAGATTTAAGATACAGTTCTGAAAATGGCACGATGTGACCGACAACAAAACGTGCGTGTAGGCTATGTGTGTTCTTTCATTTATGTGTCTAGGAGTTTCTTGTACGAAAGGTTTGTCTGTACGATGTGGCGAAGCACATATAGACCAAAATGGTCACTTAATCACTTAGTTAAACCTGGGAATGGTGGTTGTCTTGGAGGAGGGGTGCTGTTAGTCCTCATTTATATTGCTGCCGTCACACGCTGTTTGCCTACAGCTAAGCAGAGGAGAAAGCACTGAAAGCAGGGTTCATCATCGCCATCATTTATCTTCTATCACTCCGAGATGGCTTTTAGTGGCCGCAGCATTTCTGTGCCCATAGAAAGATAAGCTTGTGTGTCCTTTTTTTTTCTTCTCCTCGTTAAATGTCTCTAGTCTTTGTTTGCTGTTCTTACTAATGTGTTTCCATAATGTACATTCAAATGGCCCCCTGTAATTGCCTCTCTGTCGGTTCGGGGCCTAATGCAACACAAATGTGTGTCAGCACCCCATTATACTTGGCCTTGAGTGTCATCACTGAAAAGAACACGGGGCGAAGTGGAGATTGTGCCGGTGAAAAGAACCTGCATATATTATGCTATTGCGTTCCATAAGTCTTAAGGGCTGTTGTTGTTCTCAAGCGTCCCTCTTCCTTTTTTAGAGAAGTGGTGGAGTTGAGAAAAGTGTCGTGTAAAGATGTGTGTCCCCTCTCACACACTTTGGATATATCAGCTGTTTAATTTACTGAAACATGCATTCCACATGACCACATTCTAAACCGTACATGATCATGGCACCAGCTGGCGACCCGTTGCCTAGTTTTACAGGTTACTTTACTCAGCAGCAGCAGATGAGTTGCCCATTTTTAGTCTCCCGTGTGTAGATACTGCAAACCTATATAGGTTACTGCATCGAGGACAGGCAGATATAGAAAGTGTGTCCACAAGTGGGTCAGCTATTTCGAAAGGCTGGTGCGATTTCAGGAGGTCGTCTTGTTATTCCATTTTTTTTTCTGGAGCACCCTCTCTCTCTTTCTCTCCCTCCCTCTCTCTCTCTCCCCCTCTCTCTCTTTCTCTCCCTCCCTCTTTCTCTCCCTTCCTCTCTCTTTCTCTCTCCCCCTCTCTCTCTTTCTCTCCCTCCCTCTCTCTCTCTTTCTCTCCCTCCCTCTCTCTCTCTTTCTCTCCCTCCCTCTCTCTTTCCATCAGAGCTAATTAGCTTACAGGCAGAAGCAGAGTTAGCGCTGTCCTCTCTGCTTCCAGGCCCCCCAACACCACCAGGGACTGGCCTGCCCTGTTTTCCGGCCACCGGACACTCTGCTTTTGGCATCAGACCTGTCCACCCTGCTCCCAAAGGCTCTGGAGCAAAGACTTCTCAAAGTCCTGGGAAGTTATTAAGCCACGCAGACGGAAGGGCGTGTTCCTCCTACATAGGTGGAGCAATGAAGGGAGGAAGAATTGGGTTTGAAAGTAAAACCTGAAGTGTAGATGGTCCATGACAACTGGGGAGCAAGGCATTCGAATGACTCGACAAACTGAATAGATGTGAATCCTCTCGCTTCTTCAGACTGTATTTAAGGATTAGAGAGAGAGAGAGAGAGAGAGATTTATGTTCTCCAGAGACGTTTAAGAGCTCGAGGTACAGGCTATTTGAAAGTTTTTCAGGGGCTTAAATCAATTGAGATTGCTTTCTTTATCCAAGCCAATTTTCATTGGCTTTCTTAAGAGGGGATGTTTTATAGGGAATCAAAAAGTACTTGATGTGCAACACTCTGTCCCTCTTTCTTTTCTTCCCCTCTGTCCAGTCTTCTAGTAGTCACTGTTGTCGCTACTTTAGTGCTTTTTGAGCTCGTTTCGGTTCGATTATTTAAAAAAAAAAATAAGGATTTCGGTTTAGATATTATTATTTTAAACATTAAATGCACTATGCATTAAGTTGGTTGAGTGCTGTAACTGCTTATCACTTATTAACAATAATTTATTCACATGACTTATTTCAATTGTTGTGTATATTACATTTATTTTATTTGATGACTTTATTATTTCATTCCAAGTCATCATCTCATCTCTACAGAGCTGCTGCCTACGCTGTCTGACAAAATCACTATTTTAGTAGTTCTTCAAAGTAAATAAGGCATACTTTTATGACTGCTGAATACCAACTATCAATCACTTAGATCATGTATTTTCAGATAGAGATACCTCACGAAGGACCTGCTCTCTATCCCTCTCAATCGCACATTCTCTGTATCTTCCTCTCCGTGTCTGCACGCCCCACACAGACCGGACAGTAGGCACGCAGTGGATTATGGTTATTGTAGTTAGTTACCACGTTTTCTGCGCTAAACTATGTAGAATATTGGCCTGTTGGAAACTACAGCTCACTACTACATCGGATCTGATTTCTTTCTAGAGAAACCAAACTAAATGGAATTCAAATAATTGAACCAATATCGGTTCAAAAACAGAAAATAACAGAAATGTTGCTTAATCGCTCAGCTTTACGCTATTTAAAAGGATGAAGGGGATCGCTAGAAGGCCGGGACTTTATAGTGTGCCTGTAAGCTGTTGGAGACTTTAAAATGGGGGAAAACACTTAAGAGATAATTTCCTATAAGTGAGATATGATGTTAAATTGAAGATTGCTCTCGCAGCCATAAATCTGTTTTTAGCAATGACAGACTTGTTATAGAGGCTCCATGAACATGGAGCAGACGGCTATCCCCGTGCCATGTGCCCACTGTGCCAGTCAGGTCCCAGCAGGGTCTCTGTGCTGAGAGC
Organism: Salvelinus alpinus; assembly: GCF_045679555.1. Classification (NCBI taxonomy): domain Eukaryota; kingdom Metazoa; phylum Chordata; class Actinopteri; order Salmoniformes; family Salmonidae; genus Salvelinus; species Salvelinus alpinus. Next base: position 92,368,705 of record NC_092090.1, read on the forward strand.
AAGCCACCAGGCCCTGGCAGTGCCACCCTTTCTGTTCTCCACTGTTCTGTAGACACCTGTCTAAAGATGCATGGCGACCATTTCAAGTCCCAGCCTCAAACTGCTCAAAGCTGACCATTCTGAACTTTTTATGTCACAGACGAACCCTTGACCCCTCTCTTTATAATCCCTGGGATGTTGTGTCCAGACAAAACTGTGTGTAAGGATGCCTCTCCCCCCCGCCAAACACCCCCTGCGGGGAGTCCTCTGGTGATTCCTACATCTCTCACGTCTCTCCTCGGCCCTGAACTCCGTTCGCAACGCTTTTAGAATTCCGAGAGGCACCTTCAGAGCTTTCCACTCTTTCCTAATCTCTGATCCCAGCTGGAGAGATGGGAGCGCACCAGGGGTGTAAGAAGAGTCTTCCACTGCAACGCACTTCCCACAACAAAACTCCCCCGTTTAGTTTCTCTGTTTTGATTGTGTTGTTTTTATCTGTTGTCGGTTTATTCTCGGTGCAATCATAGTGTGTCTATGAACGAGGAGCCTGGCTTGAGAACATGAGCTTCAGAGGGAGCTGTGAGTGAGGGTTAGGAACGGCAAATAATGTGCTATTGACAGCCACTGTGTTGACAACTATATGGGCCAGGATTTGAGATTGAAACTGAGGAAGAGTGGGACGGAGATATCTGTGTGAATTGTGAAGGTACAATGTTTTTGATAAAACCAGACTGGGAGAATATACATATTTGTATTTTACCCACTTTTTCTCCCCAATTTCGATCTTGCCTCATCGCTGCAACTCCCCAACGGACTTGGGAGAGGCAAAGGTCAAGTCATGCATCCTCCGAAACATGATCCACTAAACCGCGCTTCTCAACACCCGCCAGCTTAACCCGGAGGCCAGCTGTACCAACACCGTTCACCTGACGACCGAGGTCAGCCTGCAGGCCCCCGGCCCGCCACAAGGAGTCACTAGAGCGCGATGAGCCAAGTAAAGCCCTCCCCCCCCCGGCCAAACCTTACCCTATCCCGGATGACGCTGGGCCAATTGTGCGCCGCCCTAGGGGGCGATCACGGCCGATTGTAAAGGGTTTAAACACTGTTTCCCATGCTTCTTCAATGAACTGTAAACAATTAATGAACATGCACCTGTGGAACGGTCATTAAGACACTAACAGCTTACAGACGGTAGGCAATTAAGGTCACAGTTATGAAAACTTAGGACACTAAAGAGGCCTTTCTACTGACTCTGAAAAACACCAAAAGAAAGATGCCCAGGGTCCCTGCTCATCTGCGTGAACGTGCCTTAGGCATGCAGATGTGGCCAGGGCAATAAATTGCAATGTCCATACTGTGAGACGCATAAGACAGCGCTACAGGGAGACAGGACAGACAGCTGATCGTCCTCGCAGTGGCAGACCACGTGTAACAACACCTGCACAGGATTGGTACATCCGAACATCACACCTGCGGGACAGGTACAGGATGGCAACAACAACTGCCCGAGTTACACCAGGAACGCACAATCCCTCCATCAGTGCTCAGACTGTCCGCAATAGGCTGAGAGAGGCCGGACTGAGGGCTTGTAGGCCTGTTGTAAAGGCAGGTCCTCACCAGACATCACCGGCAACAACGTCGCCTATGGGCACAAACCCATCGTCGCTGGACCAGACAGAACTGGCAAAAAGTGCTCTTCACTGACGAGTCGCGGTTCTGTCTCACCAGGGGTGATGGTCGGATTCGCGTTTATCGTCGAAGGAATGAGCGTTACACCGAGGCCTGTACTCTGGAGCGGGATCGATATGGAGGTTCTTTCATGGTCTGAGGCGGTGTGTCACAGCATCATCGGACTGAGCTTGTTGTCATTGCAGGCAATCCCAACGCTGTGCGTTACAGGGAAGACATCCTCCTCCCTCATGTGGTACGCTTCCTGCAGGCTCATCCTGACATGACCCTCCAGCATAACAATGCCACCAGCCATACTGCTTGTTCTGTGTGTGATTTCCTACCAAGACAGGAATGTCAGTGTTCTGCCATGGCCAGCGAAGAGCCCGGATCTCAATCCAATTGATCACGTCTGGGACCTGTTGGATCGGAGGGTGAAGGCTAGGGCCATTCCCGCCAGAAATGTCCGGGAACTTGCAGGTGCCTTGGTGGACAAGTGGGGTAACATCTCACAGCAAGAACTGGCAAATCTGGTGCAGTAAATGAGGAAGAGATGCACTGCAGTACTTAATGCAGCTGGTGGCTACACCAGATACTGACTGTTACTTTTGATTTTGACCCCCCCTTTGTTCAGAGACACATTATTCCATTTCTGTTAGTCACATGTCTGTGGAAATTGTTCAGTTTATGTCAGTTGTTGAATTTTGTTATGTTCATACAAATATTTACACATGTTAAGTTTGCTGAAAATAAACGCAGTTGACCGTGAGAGGACGTTTCTTTTTTTGCTGATTTAACAAGGTCAGTTCAATACCATACCCCACTGTTCCTAGGCCGTCATTGAAAATAAGAATTTGTTCTTAACTGACTTGCCTAGTTAAATAAAGAAAAAAAATATATATTGTGGCAAAGAAGGGGGTCGAGTGATAAATGGCAGATATGTGAGAATAGAACTAATAAACGGGCTCTGCCCAATCACTAAAATGGCCACCCCGATCAGAACTACAGATCACAAAATGGCCGGCCGCCAAAACAACAATTTCCTGAAGCAAGGGGAACCCTCAGAAGTTGGGGCCGACACACAGATAAAGGGTCAAGATAAACCAGGAAGAGAGAGAGGGCTGGAAGGATCTGTGAACCATAGAGAAAGAGACTATATATATTGGCCGGATTTACCGTGTATGAGCTGGACTGTTTTGGACTTACCTGTTGGCGTTTGGACCTGGACCTACCGAGAACCCGATTTGTGTACCGAACCCTGCTATCCTTGACCTAGCCTGCAGCCTGGGTGGACCCGGACGGAGAAACAAACACACAGGTGTACTGTCCTGTTCGAAAGAACTCTCATTCTGGGGTGATTTTGGTGACAGTTTCCCACTTAATTTGTGACAGACGCTCCTAACCTTGAAGAGGTTTGCCACAATATATACAGGGTCAGTTCCAGTACCATACTATATACAGGGTCAGTTCAATACCATACTATATACAGGGTCAGTTCAATACCATACTATATACAGGGTCAGTTCAATACGATACTATATACAGGGTCAGTTCAATACCATACTATATACAGGGTCAGTTCAATACGATACTATATACAGGGTCAGTTCAATACGATACTATATACAGGGTCAGTTCAATACCATACTATATACAGGGTCAGTTCCAATAGCGTATTTACAATGTGCAGGGATAATGGAGTGATAGAGGTAGATATGTATAAGGGTAAGGTGACTAGGCAACAGGATATTAGATAAACAGAGTAGCAGCAGCTTGAATGTGGATAAGAAGGTCAATGAGGATACAAGGTTAACTCAGAAAGTCAGTGTAGCTCTTTTGTTAGCTGTTTATCAGTCCTATTGCTTGGGGATAGAAGCTGTTCAAGAGGCTGTTGGTGCCAGATTTGATGCAACGGTACCACGTGCCGTGCAGAAGTAGAGAGTATAGTCTTTGGCTTGGGTGGTTGGAGTCTTTAACACTTTTCCGGGCCTTCCTATCACACTGCCTGATATAGATGTCCTGGATGGCAGGGAGCTCGGCCCGAGTGATGTACTGGGCTGTAGCACCACCCTCTGTAGCGCCATGAGCAGTCGTCAATGAACAGCATTTTCACATAGGTGTTCCTCTTATTTAGGTGGATAGGGGCAGTGTGGAGAGCAATTGAGATTGTGTTATCTATGGATCTGTTGGGTCGGTATGCAAATTGGAATGGGTCTGGGATGATGGAGTTAATGGTTGCCGTAACCAGATTATCAAAGCACTTCATGATTACAGATGTGAGCTCACCCAATCCTCTGGGTCGGTGACGCCCCTCATAACCGCCTTGATGTTTTTGTTTTCAATGCGTGCATCAAATGCATTGAGTTTGTCTGGTAGAGCGGCATCGTTGGGCAGATCACGGCTGGGTCTTCCTTTGTAATCTATAATAGACTGTAGCCCCTGCTACATGCGGAGGGCGTTGGAGCCTATGTAGTATGATTCCACCTTATTCCTATATTGTCCCTTTTCTCGTTTGATGACTGTGGAGGTCATAGTGGTTGTTCTTGTACTTGTTCCTGTCCTCAGCCACAGATTCAGGGTTGTATTGTTAGTCCTAGTCTTTTTATGCATGACGTTTGGTTGAGATTTTTAGTATTGCATTCAAGAGTGAAATCTCCATAAATGTTTGCCCTAAATATTCACGACATAAGCTTCTTCAGCAGACATTGTCACTGGTCTCCACTGGTACTTATTTAAGCTAAGATTGTTCCTGTCCGTATCCTTAACCAGCTAATTTAGGTCTCCGTCTCGTCCCCAATTCTGGATCAACCTCTGCCTCTCCCTACTAATGGTACAGCACGACAGAAAGTCTTATTTTTCCCCTTCATACACATTCCCCCTCTACTTCCTCCTCTTTCTGCTGTCCCTCCATCTGTATCCCGGCCCATCTTTATGTTACTGGCTCTGTCCTCCTTCTCCGAGGCCACATATCAGTGCATGCTAAGGTGATTGAATGAGTTCTCGCCTGTGTCCAGAGCACAGCTCTTAACCATAACTCTTCCCGGGCTCCTGACACTGAGTCTAGCAAGGGGGGAGGGGATGAGGAGCAGACACACCATTAAGCCTGATGTAATGCCAGGGGAGTGTGGGGCGGGCCCTGGAGGTGTGGTCTGGGCGGAGGCAGGGTTATTAGGGCCCTGAACAGAAGAGGGTTTTTACAGTGGTTTTACGGTGACCATCAATTTTTACTGGTAGAGGTGTCCCTCCATCTGCCTGCTGTACAGCTGCAGCAGCTCCCCCCACCGCCCAGACGCAGCCAGGGTCTTGTAAACACAGGAGGGCGTTAAGTGAGGCAGGTGCAACCCAGGGGGAGACGTAAAGGCATGCAGTCAGGGCTTTGGCACTGATCCATACTGGATCAGAGGAAGGTTATGTGAAGGAAGACAGATGTTTCTTCCTGACCTTGTGAACTGACCAGGAGACCATCGTGCACAGGACTAACTCCTGGTCCTACATCAACAGGAATAACTCCTGGTCCTACATCAACAGGACTAACTCCTGCATCCTATATCAACAGGACTAACTCCTGGTCTTACATCAACAGGACTAACTCCTGGTCCTACATCAACAGGACTAACTCCTGGTCCTACATCAACAGGACTAACTCATGCATCCTATATCAACAGGACTAACTCCTGGTCTTACATCAACAGGACTAACTCCTGGTCTTACATCAACAGGACTAACTCCTGGTCCTACATCAACAGGACTAACTCCTGGTCCTACATCAACAGGACTAACTCCTGCATCCTATATCAACAGGACTAACTCCTGGTCCTACATCAACAGGACTAACTCCTGCATCCTATATCAACAGGACTAACTCCTGGTCCTACATCAACAGGACTAACTCCTGGTCCTACATCAACAGGACTAACTCCTGCATCCTATATCAACAGGACTAACTCCTGGTCTTACATCAACAGGACTAACTCCTGGTCTTACATCAACAGGACTAACTCCTGGTCCTACATCAACAGGACTAACTCCTGCATCCTATATCAACAGGACTAACTCCTGGTCCTACATCAACAGGACTAACTCCTGCATCCTATATCAACAGGACTAACTCCTGCATCCTATATCAACAGGACTAACTCCTGGTCTTACATCAACAGGACTAACTCCTGGTCTTACATCAACAGGACTAACTCTTGGTCCTACATCAACAGGACTAACTCCTGGTCTTACATCAACAGGACTAACTCCTGGTCTTACATCAACAGGACTAACTCCTGGTCTTACATCAACAGGACTAACTCTTGGTCTTACATCAACAGGACTAACTCCTGGTCCTACATCAACAGGACTAACTCCTGGTCCTACATCAACAGGACTAACTCCTGCATCCTATATCAACAGGACTAACTCCTGGTCTTACATCAACAGGACTAACTCCTGGTCCTACATCAACAGGACTAACTCCTGGTCCTACATCAACAGGACTAACTCCTGGTCCTACATCAACAGGACTAACTCCTGGTCCTACATCAACAGGACTAACTCCTGGTCTTACATCAACAGGACTAACTCCTGGTCCTACATCAACAGGACTAACTCTTGGTCCTACATCAACAGGACTAACTCTTGGTCCTACATCAACAGGACTAACTCCTGGTCCTACATCAACAGGACTAACTCTTGGTCCTACATCAAGGATGCACTGGTTTTCCTGGTTTTTCTGTGTCTGTCGGGAGTGTGTGTGTGTCTGTGTCTGTCGGGAGTGTGTGTCTGTGTCTGTCGGGACTGTGTGTCTGTGTCTGTCGGGAGTGTGTGTGTTTCTGTGTATGTCATCCCTTTGATCCTTTTTGGGTTTCCCACCGAGGTACGTCTTGTTGCCTGGTTCACACATGCAACCATACACAGACAAATATAGTGATACAAACAACCTGTGAAATACCGCCGGACTGTGGAGTCCAACCACTTCTGAGGGTTGTGTTGGTAAAGGATTTCATCATCTGAGAACATTGCTTGTCATATTCTCTAGGTTGTATTATATGTATACCAACTCACATCACAAAGTCACTAGTTTCAAAGCCAGGAGGAAAGTGCCTGTTCCTTTTTTCTTTGGGGATCTGTGCTGTTGGAGTCTGGCTGCTGTGTGTGATGCCCGTGGTCTTTTGTGCGTGCGTGTGCTTGTGTTGTGTTTAGTGGAGAGCGTGTCTGCCGATAATTTCAGAGTTGCTCTCTGCTGAATCATTATACAGGATTAAATTGAGATAAGTGCGCTGGCTCCTTGCCAGGCTAGCGTGGGCCAATCTGAACAACTACCATGTTCACCATAATGAGATGTCGTCCCAGAGGAGAAGGGCTACACGCCTCCTAGCACCTCTCTGCTCTGCTGCTAGCCACTTCCTGTAGTGCCCTTCCAGCCCCCCTCCCCCCCTTTATTTGTCACATGCGCCGAATACAACAGACTTTACAGTGAAATGCTTATTTACAAACCCTTAACCAACAATGCAGTTTGAAGAAAATAGAGTTAAGAAAAGATTTACTAAATAAACAAAAATAATTTAAGTAACACAATAAAATAACAATAATGGGGCTATATACAGGGGGTACCGGTACCGAGTCAATGTGCAGGGGGGACAGGTTAGTTGAGGTCATTTGTACATGTAAGTAGGAGTAGAGTGACTTGGGGGTAGAAGCTTTTAAGGAGCCTTTTGGACTGAGACTTGGCGCTCCGGTACTGCTTGCCGTGCGGTAGCAAAGAGAACACTGTATGACTTGGGTGACTGGAGTCTTTGACAATTCTTTGGGCTTTTCTGACACCGCCTAGTATATAGGTCCTGAAATGGCAGGAAGCTTGGCCCCAGTGATGTATTGGGCTGTACGTACTACCCTCTGTAGTGCCTTCCGGTCGAATGCTGAGCAGTTGTTATACCAGGCGGTGATGCAACCAGTCAAGATTCTCTCGATGGTGCAGCTGTAGAACTTTTGGAGGATCTGGACCAAATCTTTAGTCTTTGATCTTGACAAATACTTTCCATCTCCTGAGGGGGAAAAGGCGTTGTCGTGCCCTCTTCACGACTTTCTTGGTGTGTTTGGACCATGACAGTTTGTTGGTGATGTGGACACCCAGGAACTTGAAACTCTCAATGCGCTCCACTACAGCCCCGTCAATGTGAATGGGGGCGTGTTCGGCCCTCCTTTTCCTGTTGTCCACGATTATCTCCTTTATCTTGCTCACGTTGAGGGAGAGGTTGTTGTCCTGGCACCACACTGCCATGTCTCTGACCTCCTCCCTATAGGCTGTCTCATCGTTGTCGGTGATCAGGCCTAGCACTGTTGTGTCGTCAGCAAACTTAATGATGGTGTTGGAGTCGTGCTTGGCCACGCAGTCGTGGGTGAACAAGGAGTACATGAGGGGACTAAGCACGCACCCCTGAGGGGTGTTGTTGCCTACCCTTACCACCTGGGGGCAGCCCGTCAAGAAGTCCAGGATCCAGTTGCAGAGGGAGGTGTTTAGTCCCAGGGTCATTAGCTTAGTGATGAACTTTGTGGGCACTATGGTGTTGAACGCTGAGCTGTAGACAGCATTCTCACATAGGTGTTCATTTTATCCAGGTGGGAAAGAGCAGTGTGGAGTGCGATTGAGATTGCGTCATCTGTGGATCTGTTGGGGCGGTATGCAAATTGGAGTGGGTCTAGGTTTTCCGGGATTATGGTGTTGATGTGAGCCATGACCAGCCTTTCAAAGCACTTCATGGCTACCGACGTGATCATCTGCCACGCTGATCCTCAACACGGGGGCCCCTCAGGGGTGCTTGCTCAGTCCCCTCCTGTACTCCCTGTTCGCCCATGACTGCATGGCCAAACCTGACTCCAACACCATCATTAAGTTTGCCGACGACACAACAGTGGAAGGCCTGATCACCGACAACGTTGAGACAGCCTATAGGGAGGAGGTCAAAGACAGTCGTGAAGAGGGCACAACAAGGCCTATTCCCCCTCAGGGGACTGAAAAGATTTGGCATGGGTCCTCAGATCCTCAAAAAGTTCTACAGCTGCACTATCGAGAGCATTTTTACACTGCTGCTACTCTCTGTTTATTACAGTTGAAGTCGGAAGTTTACATACACTTAGGTTGGAGTCATTGAAACTCATTTTTCAACCACTCCACAAATTTCTTGTTAACAAACTATAGTTTTGGGAAGTCGGTTAGGACATCTACTTTGTGCATGACACAAGCAATTTTTCCAACAATTGTTTACAGTCAGATTATTTCCCTTATAATTCACTGTATCACAGTTCCAGTGGGTCAGAAGTTTACATACTCTAAGTTGACTGTGCCTTTAAAGAGCTTGGAAGATTCCAGAAAATTATGTCATGGCTTTAGAAGCTTTTGATAGGCTAATTGACATAATTTGAGTCAATTGGAGGTGTACCTGTGGATGTATTTCAAGGCCTATCTTCCAACTCAGTGCCTCTTTGCTTGACATCATGGGGAAATCAGACCTCCACAAGTCTGGTTCATCCTTGGGAGCAATTTGCAAATGCCTGAAGGTACCACATTCATCTGTACAAACAATAGTACGCAAGTATAAACACAATGGGACCACGCAGCTGTCATACCGCTCAGGAAGGAGACGCGTTCTGTCTCCTAGAGATGAACATACTTTGGTGCAAAAAGTGCAAATCAATCCCAGAACAACAGCAAAGGACCTTGTGAAGATGCTGGAGGAAACAAGTACAAAAGTATCCATATCCACAGTAAAACGAGTCCTATATCGACATAACCTGAAAGGCCGCTCAGCAAGGAAGAAGCCACTGCTCCAAAACCGCCATAAAAAGCCAGACTACGGTTTGCAACTGCACATGGGGACAAATATCGTACTTTTTGGAGAAATGTCCGATGGTCTGATGAAACAAAAATAGAACTGTTTAGCCAAAATGACCATCGATATGTTTCGAAGGAAAAGGGGTAGGCTTGCAAGCCTAAGAACACCATCCCAACCGTGAAGCACGGGGATGGCAGCATCATGTTGTGGGGGTGCTTTGCTGCAGGAGGGACTAATGCACTTCACAAAATAGATGGCATCATGAGGATGGAAAATTATGTGGATAAATTGAAGAAACATCTCAAGACATCAGTCAGGAAGTTAAAACTTGGTCGCAAATGGGTCTTCCAAAGTTGTGGCAAAATGGCTTAAGGACAACCAAGTCAAGGTATTGGAGTGGCATTCACAAAGCCCTGACCTCAATCCTATAGAAAATGTGTGGGTAGAACTGAAAAAGCGTGTGCGAGCAAGGAGGCCTCCAAACCTGACAGTTACACCAGCTCTGTCAGGAGGAATGGGCCAACATTCACCCAATTTATTGTGGGAAGCTTGTGGAAGGCTACCCGAAACGTTTGACCCAAGTTAAACAATTTTAAAGGCGATGCTACCAAATACTAATTGAGTGTATGTAAATTCTGACCCACTTCTGACACCATGTGATGAAATAAATAAAAGCTGAAATAAATCATTCTCTCAGCTATTATTCTGACATTTCACATTCTTAAAATAAAGTGGTGACCCTAACTGACCTACGATAGGACATTTTTACTCTGATTAAATGTCAGGAATTGTGAGAAACTGAGTTTAAATGTATTTGGCTAAGGTGTATGTAAACTTCCGACTTCAACTGTTTATATGCATAGTCACATGTGCATATTACCTCAATTACCTCAACTAACCTGTGGCCCCACACATTGACTTTGTACCGGTACTCCCTGTATATAGTCTTGTTACTGTTATTTTATTCTTGCTCTTTAACCATTGGTAATTTTAATTTTTTTTTTACAAAAACCTTCTTAACACTTATTTTTCTTAAATGTATTTTTGGTTAAGGGCTTGTAAGTAAGCATTTCACTGTAAGGTCTGCACCTGTTGTATTCGGCGCATGTGACAACAAGATTTGATTTAATTGGAGGCCTATGTAACCCAATTACCAACAGATTGGAGGCCTTTGTAACCCAATTATCAACAGACTGGAGGCCTATGTAACCCAATTACCAACAGATTGGAGGCCTTTGTAACCCAATTACCAACAGATTGGAGGCCTATGTAACCCAATTACCAACAGATTGGAGGCCTCTGTAACCCAATTACCAACAGATTGGAGGCCTTTGTAACCCAATTACCAACAGATTGGAGGCCTGTGTAACCCAATTACCAACAGATTGGAGGCCTGTGTAACCCAATTACCAACAGATTGGAGGCCTTTGTAACCCAATTACCAACAGATTGGAGGCCTGTGTAACCCAATTACCAACAGATTGGAGGCCTTTGTAACCCAATTACCAACAGATTGGAGGCCTTTGTATCCCAATTACCAACAGATTAGAGGCTTATGTAACTCAATTACCAACAGATTGGAGGCCTATGTAACCCAATTACCAACAGATTGGAGGCCTGTGTAACCCAATTACCAACAGATTGGAGGCCTTTGTAACCCAATTACCAACAGATTGGAGGCCTGTGTAACCCAATTACCAACAGATTGGAGGCCTGTGTAACCCAATTACCAACAGATTGGAGGCCTGTGTAACCCAATTACCAACAGATTGGAGGCCTTTGTAACCCAATTACCAACAGATTGGAGGCCTGTGTAACCCAATTACCAACAGATTGGAGGCCTGTGTAACCCAATTACCAACAGATTGGAGGCCTGTGTAACCCAATTACCAACAGATTGGAGGCCTTTGTAACCAACAAGTGTCAGTGTTGCAGCTTTCTATTAGTCATGCCTTTGCACCAGTGAGCAGGGTGAACTTGGTGTCCGTGATAAGTTTGTCAAGGTAACGAACGATGGTCTAAAGTGCTGACAGAAGGCGTGGTGCCCGGTGGGCCGGTGCCCGGTGGGCCGGTGGGTGACTGTCAGCAGAAGGTGAGGCGTGCTCCAGCAGTCCCCCTTCTCCCCCGCGGGCAGGGGGAACAGAACGGGGAGGCAGCACCTCGCTGGGGACAGATGGCCCGACAGACAGGAACAGCTAGGCACAATGAACAAGTTAATAAATAATAATCTCAACAATGACACTGACTACAGGAGGAGGAAGAGGATGGGACAGGAGAGGACAAGCAGCCTAGTTACTGTACACACAGGCAGAGAGATACTGGAAGAGGAGGAAGAAGAGGACAGGCAGCCTAGTTACTGTACACACAGGCAGAGAGATACTGGAAGAGGAGGAAGAAGAGGACAGGACAGGACAGGCATCCTAGTTACTGTACACACCGGCAGAGAGATACTGGAAGAGGAGGAGGAAGAAGAGGACAGGACAGGACAGGCAGCCTAGTTACTGTACACACAGGCAGAGAGATACTGGAGGAGGAGGACAGGACAGGACAGGACAGGCAGCCTAGTTACTGTACACACAGGCAGAGAGATAATGGAGGAGGATGAAGAGGACAGGACAGGACAGGCAGCCTAGTTACTGTACACACAGGCAGAGAGATACTGGAAGAGGAGGAAGAAGAGGACAGGACAGGACAGGCAGCCTAGTTACTGTACACACAGGCAGAGAGATACTGGAAGAGGAGGAAGAAGAGGACAGGACAGGCAGCCTAGTTACTGTACACACAGCCAGAGAGATACTGGAAGAGGAGGAAGAAGAGGACAGGACAGGACAGGCAGCCTAGTTACTGTACACACAGCCAGAGAGATACTGGAAGAGGAGGAAGAAGAGGACAGGACAGGACAGGCAGCCTAGTTACTGTACACACAGCCAGAGAGATACTGGAAGAGGAGGAAGAAGAGGACAGGACAGGACAGGCAGCCTAGTTACTGTACACACAGCCAGAGAGATACTGGAAGAGGAGGAAGAAGAGGACAGGACAGGCAGCCTAGTTACTGTACACACAGCCAGAGAGATACTGGAAGAGGAGGAAGAAGAGGACAGGACAGGCAGCCTAGTTACTGTACACACAGGCAGGGAGATACTGGAAGAGGAGGAAGAAGAGGACAGGACAGGACAGGCAGAGATACTGGAAGAGGAGGAAGAAGAGGACAGGACAGGACAGGACAGGCAGCCTAGTTACTGTACACACAGGCAGGGAGATACTGGAAGAGGAGGAAGAAGAGGACAGGACAGGACAGGCAGAGATACTGGAAGAGGAGGAAGAAGAGGACAGGACAGGACAGGCAGCCTAGTTACTGTACACACAGGCAGAGAGTTACTGGAGGAGGATGAAGAGGAGGAGGAACAGGACAGGGAGGCCAGATACTGTTCACACAGGCAGGGAGATACTGGAGGAGGAAGAGGAGGACGGGACAGGACAAGCAGGCAGCCTAGATACTGTACACACAGGCAAGGAGATACTGGAGGAGAGGAGGAGGAGGAAGAGGAGGAGGACGGACTGGACTGGACAGGCAGCCTAAATGCACACGGGCAGGCCAGGGAGATGCTGGAGGTGGAAGACGAGACAGGCAGGCAACCTAAATGGAGGAGGAGGATAACAGAGTTAATTTTTTTTTAGTTTATTTGGTAAATATTTTCTTAAGTCTTTCTTGAACTGCATTGTTGGTTAAGGGCTTGTAAGTAAGCATTTCATGGTAAGGTCTACACCTGTTGTATTCGGCGCATGTGACAAATAAAGTTTGATTTGGTTTCATTGCTGTTCTTATCAGTAGGATGTTCTTCCATCTTCCCCCACTGACTCACTGCAAATGGTGATTGGTGCAAATATTAATTGACTGTATGAGCGGGTTAATATAATTACTATCATACCACTGGATGTCAGTAGGGATGACGGGGAGCTAAATGATTCATAGTCTGTCTCTCTCTCACCCCCTCAGCCTTTTTGTTAAAGGTTAAGCCAGATTACCATTTTAACAGAGTTGTCTACTCTCAAGTTCCCTTGTTACTTGTCTATTGTATTCTACTTCGCTGCCTTCTGTTGTCTGGCACCAGTGATGTTTCATCCTTCCCCAGAACACACTGTTATTGTATCCTCTTTGTATCCTTTAGTTCTCTTCTCTAACTGTCACTCCACCATCACTCATCATTACTCATTGATTCTATGTCCCCTCTCTGTTCTCATCTCCTTTCTTACATCCCTATTCCTGTGTCCCTCTTTCTCTGCCCCCCCCTCCCCTCCTCCATGTTCATCCCCCCTTTTTCCATCTCCTCGTCTCCTTTTTAGATTCCCCTTATTACTCGCTTTTTCTTTTTCTTTCCTCATATTCGTTCTATTGATCCCATTCTTCTCTGTCCTCTGATGTCGCCTTCTCTGGCTTCACTACCTTGGGTTGCATGTGGTCCCGTCAGAATGCTAATTCCAACCATGGTTAACTTCTCTTCGTTCTCCACATTTCTGATGTATGCCATCTGTCCCTTTATGTCCTCTCTTCATGTTGCCACCCAATAAACATCCAAATGTTCAGTCCTTTTTCTTTAACAAGTTCCCCCGAGAACAATATTGTCCGAATTAGGGGACTTTACGGTGTTTAAATGTATTTGTGACAATTCACAGATTATTGCTCATGTAGGAAGGGATGTTTGAGCTATCCACAATATAATTTAATTCATGTAAAAACTGGGATAAAAATAATGGCTCGTGTCCCATCCACATGATAATGTAACAGAGGGTGTTTCAGGGCTGAGCTCCATGTTGTATGTATTCATCGTGTTTGTCTCTAACATACTCATCTCTCCATATTGTTGTTTTCCCATCCACTCCTTGGCTTCGCAGTGACCAGCATCATGTGATGTGGCTGAGGCACCATGCAGGTAGGAGATCTCTCTCTCTGTGTGATGCAGCCAGTCTGCCTGGATGTCTGTCTATCTGTCTGCCTGTCTGTAATCAAGGCAGGGTGGCACTCCCATCCCTCCCTCTAATCACCAAACACAGAAAACATCCTAATAATGTCATCCTAAATGAATAAATCCCAATTACCCAATCCGGGAAAATACCACTGAAGGTGTTCAAAACAATCACATTTGATTTGCTTGCATCTCCGCCATCACATTAAACGACTGTCCCTGTAGGTGCGCTGTCTTTCTTTTTGATCGCTGTCTCTTGGTGAGCAGTCTCCCTTGGTTCCACCTGGTCATCCTATGGCAGATTAGAATGGATTTTCATACAGTAAAGGTCAGAGTATGACATGTCTATAGAGTCCAATAAAACCAAACATTTACAATGATCAAAAGCCATCGTCATCCATGCCAGAAGTATTGGCCGTGTTCGAGAGCAATGTAATGTATCATGGGTTAATTGTGACTGACTGACAAACAATAATGAGTAGTTACTTATGACGCAAGGTGATTTGTATATCATGTATGAAGGTTTGGCTTGGAAAGGTTTTTTTTCACCTGGTCACAGACAGCTGTTGTGGGGTGCACTGAAGTCCACAAGTGAAGGGAAAGTTGAGAGTAGAAGAGCGCGTAGAGGCGAGAAGAAATTCTTACTTCCGGCGCCGAAAAGAGATGGCCGCCTCGCTTCGCGTTCCTTGGAAAATATGCAGTATTTTGTTTTTTTATGTGTTATTTCTTACATCGGTACCCCAGGTAATCTTAGGTTTCATTACATACAGTCGGGAGGAACTACTGAATATACGATTAACGTCAACTCATCATCGTTCCTACCAGGAATATGACTTTCCCGAAACGGATCCAGTGTTTTGCCTTCCACCCAATACAATGGATCTGATCCCAGCCGGCGACCCTGTGCGACGCCGTAAAAGGGGCAAACGAGGCGGTCTCGTGGTCAGGCTTCGGAGACGGGCACATCGCGCTCCACTCCCTAGCATACTACTCGCCAATGTCCAGTCTCTTGACAATAAGGTTGATGAAATCCGAGCACGGGTAGCATTCCAGAGAGACATCAGGGATTGCAACGTGCTCTGCTTCACGGAAACATGGCTAACTCAAGAGACGCTAACGGAGTCGGTGCAGCCAGCTGGTTTCTTCATGCATCGCGCCGACAGAAACAAACATCTTTCTGGTAAGAAGAGGGGCGGGGGGGTATGCCTTATGATTAACGAGACGTGGTGTGATCATCATAACAACACACAGGAACTCAAGTCATTCTGTTCACCTGATCTAGAACTCCTCACAATCAAATGTCGACCGCATTACCTACCAAGGGAATTCTCTTCAATCATAATCACAGCCGTATATATTCCCCCCCAAGCAGACACATCGATGGCCCTGAACGAACTTTATCTGACTCTTTGTAAACTGGAAACCACACACCCTGAGGCTGCATTCATCGTAGCTGGGGATTTTAACAAGGCTAATCTAAAAACAAAACTCCCTAAATTCTATCAGCATATCGATTGTGCTACCAGGGCTGGAAAAACCCTAGATCATTGTTATACTAATTTCCGCGACGCATATAAGGCCCTCCCCCGCCCCCCTTTCGGAAAAGCTGACCACGACTCCATTTTGTTGATTCCAGCCTACAAACAGAAACTAAAACAACAAGCTCCCGCGCTCAGGTCTGTTCAACGCTGGTCCGACCAATCTGAATCCACGCTTCAAGACTGCTTCGATCACGCGGATTGGAATATGTTCCGCATTGCGTCCAACAACAATATTGACGAATATGCTGATTCGGTGAGCGAGTTCATTAGGAAGTGCATTGACGATGTCGTACCCACAGCAACGATTAAAACATTCCCAAACCAGAAACCGTGGATTGACGGCAGCATTCGCGCGAAACTGAAAGCGCGAACCACTGCTTTTAACCAGGGCAAGGTGACCGGAAGCATGACCGAATACAAACAGTGTAGCTATTCTCTCCGCAAGGCAATCAAACAGGCTAAGTCCCAGTACAGAGACAAAATCGAGTCGCAATTCAACAGCTCAGACACAAGAGGTATGTGGCAGGGTCTACAGTCAATCACGGATTACAAAAAGAAAACCAGCCCCGTCGCGGACCAGGATGTCTTGCTCCCAGACAAGCTAAACAACTTTTTTGCCCGCTTTGAGGACAATACAGTGCCACTGACACGGCCCCCTACCAAAACCTGCGGGCTCTCCTTCACTGCAGCCGAGGTGAGTAAAACATTTAAACGTGTTAACCCTCGCAAGGCTGCAGGCCCAGACGGCATTCCCAGCCGCGTCCTCAGAGCATGCGCAGACCAGCTGGCTGGTGTGTTTACGGACATATTCAATCAATCCTTATCCCAGTCTGCTGTTCCCACATGCTTCAAGAGGGCCACCATTGTTCCTGTTCCCAAGAAAGCTAAGGTAACTGAGCTAAACGACTACCGCCCCGTAGCACTCACTTCCGTCATCATGAAGTGCTTTGAGAGACTAGTCAAGGACCATATCACCTCCACCCTACCGGACACCCTAGACCCACTCCAATTTGCTTACCGACCCAATAGGTCCACAGACGACGCAATCGCAACCACACTGCACACTGCCCTAACCCATCTGGACAAGAGGAATACCCATGTGAGAATGCTGTTCATCGATTACAGCTCAGCATTTAACACCATAGTACCCTCCAAACTCGTCATCAAGCTCGAGACCCTGGGTCTCGACCCCGCCCTGTGCAACTGGGTCCTGGACTTCCTGACGGGCCGCCCCCAGGTGGTGAGGGTAGGTAACAACATCTCCACCCCGCTGATCCTCAACACTGGGGCCCCACAAGGGTGCGTTCTGAGCCCTCTCCTGTACTCCCTGTTCACCCACGACTGCGTGGCCATGCACGCCTCCAACTCAATCATCAAGTTTGCGGATGACACTACAGTGGTAGGCTTGATTACCAACAACGACGAGACGGCCTACAGGGAGGAGGTGAGGGCCCTCGGAGTGTGGTGTCAGGAAAATAACCTCACACTCAACGTCAACAAAACAAAGGAGATGATTGTGGACTTCAGGAAACAGCAGAGGGAGCACCCCCCTATCCACATCGACGGGTCAGTAGTGGAGAAGGTGGAAAGTTTTAAGTTCCTCGGTGTACACATCACGGACAAACTGAATTGGTCCACCCACACAGACAGCGTTGTGAAGAAGGCGCAGCAGCGCCTCTTCAACCTCAGGAGGCTAAAGAAATTCGGCTTGTCACCAAAAGCACTCACAAACTTCTACAGATGCACAATCGAGAGCATCCTGTCGGGTTGTATCACCGCCTGGTACGGCAACTGCTCCGCCCACAACCGTAAGGCTCTCCAGAGGGTAGTGAGGTCTGCAGAACGCATCACCGGGGGCAAACTACCTGCCCTCCAGGACACCTACACCACCCGATGTCACAGGAAGGCCATAAAGATCATCAAGGACAACAACCACCCAAGCCACTGCCTGTTCACCCCGCTATCATCCAGAAGGCGAGGTCAGTACAGGTGCATCAAAGCAGGGACCGAGAGACTGAAAAGCAGCTTCTATCTCAAGGCCATCAGACTGTTAAACAGCCACCACTAACATTTAGCGGCCGCTGCCAACATACTGACTCAACTCCAGCCACTTTAAAAATGGGAATTGATGGAAATTATGTAAAAATGTACCACTAGCCACTTTAAACAATGCCACTTAATATAATGTTTACATACCCTACATTACCCATCTCATATGTATATACTGTACTCTATATCATCTACTGCATCTTGCCATCTTTATGTAATACATGTACCACTAGCCACTTTAAACTATGCCACTTTATGTTTACATACCCTACAGTACTCATCTCATATGTATATACCGTACTCTATACCATCTACTGCATCTTGCCATGCCGTTCTGTACCACCACTCATTCATATATCTTTATGTACATATTCTTTATCCCTTTACACTTGTGTGTGTGTATAAGGTAGTAGTTGTGGAATTGTTAGGTTAGACTACTTGTTGGTTATTACTGCATTGTCGGAACTAGAAGCACAAGCATTTCGCTACACTCGCATTAACATCTGCTAACCATGTGTATGTGACTAATAAAATTTGATTTGATTTGATTTGAAATTCTATAACGAGCAAAGTGATGATGCTGTTTGTATGTGGCTGCTATGAAAGTGAACTGTGTGTGTGGGTGTATTCAATTTGGCAGTTTTACAGCAAATATTCTTGCAATTCTATACATTTTGCCATGTCTAATGTGTATTCATGTGATATTTGAGTGACAAAAATATGATAATGAGCTATGGGCTAACAATTCTAAATAAAAAACGTTAGCTGACATGGGCTAGTTGATCTGGACATTTCTGACAAGTTATAAATATTTCTCTAAGGTAAGCAATGACTAACATGACGAGGAACTGATGATAATTTCGAAATTGCACCTTGTGCCTTCTACTATCACAACTTTCAAGAGTAAGTTTAAAGCTGGACTGAGTTCGACCCTGCTGACCTCTCGCTCTCCCCACAGTTTGGGAACCACTGACCTAAGTGACTTTGAGTATGGTATAATCGGCGGTGCCAGGCGCGCCGGATCCAGTATCTCAGAAAAGGCTGCCCTCCTGGGCTTTTCACGCTTGGCAGTGTCTAAGGTTTTACCAAGAATGGTGCGACAAACAAAAAACATCCAGTCAGCAGCAGTCCTGTGGGTGAAAACAGCTTGTTGATGAGAGGTCGAAGGAGAATGGCAAGAATCATGGAAGCTAACAGGTGGGGCACAAACCGACAAATAACCGCTCAATACATCATTGGTGTGCAGAACGGCATCTCGGAACGCACAACTCAACGATCGTTGTCACCGATTGGCTATTGCATTAGACGACCACACAGGGTTCCATTGCTATCAGCTAAAAACAAGAAGCGGCTCCAGTGAGCACACAATCACCAACACTGGACAATTGAGTGGAAAAACATCTCCTGGTTAACTTGAGTGGCCTGCTCAGTCCCCGAAACCTCAACCCAATAGAGCTTCTTTGTGATGAGATGGAACAGGCTGTTGGTAGCATGAATGTACCGCCGTCCAATCTGCAGTAACTGTGTGACGCCATCGCGTCAGCATGGACCAACATTCCTGTGAAACGTTTCTGACACCTTGTAGCTAGTAAACTGTCCGTTGAGTGTATATTCGCTTAGTTGTAGGTCACTGCTCTTGTGTGCTTTCAGTTATGCAGTAGCAAAAGGCTCTGCTTTTGATAGAGTATTTTGATGTATAGTACTGTATGTGTATATAGTGTAGTGTACTACAGGCTATGCTTTACAGTACAGTATCAAAGTTATATGTACAGTACATTCGGATAGTTTTTATTTTTTTACATTAGTCTTATTCTAAAATGGATGAAAAAAAATATATCCTAATCCATCTATACACAATACCCCATAATGACAAAGCGAAAACAGGTTTTTAGACATTTTTGCAAATGTATTAATAATGAAAAACCTTATTTACATACAGTATCAGTCAAAAGTTTGGACACACCTTCTCATACAATGATTTTTCTTTATTTTTACTATGTCCTACGCTGTAGAATAACAGTGAAGACATCAGAACTATGAAAAACACATATGGAATCATGTAGTAACCAAAAAAGTGTTAAACAAATTAAAATAAATTTTAGATTTTAGATTCTTCAAAGTAGCCATCCTTTGCCTTGATGACAGCTTTGCACACTCTTGGCATTCTCTCAACCAGCTTCACCTGGAATTATTTTCTAACAGTCTTCCCACATATGCTGAGCACTTGTTGGATGCTATCCCTTCACTCTGCGGTCCAACTCATCCCAAACCATCTCAATTGGGTTGAGGTCGGGTGATTGTGGAAGCCAGGTAATCTGACGCAGCACTCCATCACTCACCTTCTTGTTCAAATAACCCTTACACTGCCTGGAGGTGTGTTTTGGGTCATTGTCCTGTTGAAAAACAAATGATAGTCCCGCTAAGCGCAAGCCAGATTGGATGGCATATCGCTGCAGAATGCTGTGGTAGCCATCACCGACAGTGTCACCAGCAAAGCACCCCCACACCATCAGACCTCCTCCTCCATGCTTCACGATGGGAACCACACATGCAGAGATCATCCGTTCACCTAGTCTGCCTCTCACAAAGACACGGCGGTTGGAACCAAAAATCTCAAATTTGGACTCATCAGACCAAAGGACAGATTTCCACCGGTCCATTCCTTGTACTTCTTGGCCCAAGCAAGTATCTTCTTATTGGTGTCCTTTAGTAGTGGTTTCTTTGCAGTAATTTGACCATGAAGTTCTGATTCACACAGTCTCCTATGAACAGTTGATGTTGAGATGTGTCTGTTACTTGAACTCTGTGAATCATTTATTTGGGCTGCAATCTGAGGTGCAGTTAACTCTAATGAACTTGTCCTCTGCAGCAGAGGTAATTCTAGGTCACCCTTTCCTGTGTCGGTCCTCATAAGAGCCAGTTTCATCATAGCGTTTGATGGTTTTTGTGACTGGACTTGAAGAAACTTTCAAAGGTATTTACATTTTCTGGATTAACTGACCTTCATGTCTTATAGTAAAATGATGGACTGTCGTTTCTCTTTGCTTATTTGAGCTGTTCTTGCCATAATATGGACTTGGTCTTTTACCAAATAGGGCTATCTTCTGTATACCACCCCTACCTTGTCACAACACAACTGATTGGCTCAAACGCATTAAGAAGGAAAGAAATTCCCCAAATTAACTTTTAACACGACACACCTGTTAATTAAAATGCATTCCCAGGTGACTACCTAATGAAGCTGTTTGAGAGAATGCCAAGAGTTTGCAAAGCCGTCATCAAGGCAAAGGGTGGTTACTTTGAAGAATCTCAAATCTCAAATATATTTGGATTTGTTTAACACTTTTTTGATTACTACATGATTCCAAATGTGTTATTTCATAGTTTTGATGTCTTCACTAATATTCTACAATGTAGAAAATAGTACAAATAAAGAAACCCTAGAATGAGCAGATGGGTCCAAACATTTGACTGGTACTGTAAGTATTCAGACCCTTTAGTCAGTACTTTGTTGAATACTTTCCAAATGCACTGTGAATTTTGTTAGTATCCGCTTTAGCTAACACCATAACGTTAGCTAATCTTCTTGAGGTCCAACACCAATCAATAAGACATTACAAGTGAAGACTTTACAAACATTTAACAAGTAGACAATTAAAATACCTGACGGGAAACACATTTAACATTCAATTGATGCTTTCTATTTCCTGTCCAGTCATATGGTCTATCGCATTAATGTTTTTTTTTATTTTTTATTGAAGGTGGATTTCCATATTTCTCAGGCAAAAAGTATAGGTAAAGAGGTACATTCAGCTATGGCTCTATATAAAACTGTAGATTTATGTCGAATTTGTCCTTGGCTTGGGTTGTCTTTATATGCCCTGAATTTACTATCGGAAGACTGGATAATAATTTGTTTTCAACATTAAGCCATGAGAGATTCTGATGCATTTGGATAATATTCATACAGATAGAGCAATGAAGAGATAATCTGCCAGCCCTGTTTTGAGCCATTTGGAGCTTTTTTATATCTTTCTTTGCTGCAGATGACCATATAACTGGACAGTACTCTAAGTGTGACAGGACCAGGGATTGACCATATAACTGGACAGTACTCTAAGTGTGACAGGACCAGGGATTGACCATATAACTGGACAGTACTCTAAGTGTGACAGGACCAGGGATTGACCATATAACTGGACAGTACTCTAAGTGTGATAGGACCAGGGATTTAATCACCTGATTCAGAGTGCTAGATGTTACATACTCTGAACATTTTCTTGTAACAGAAATTCCCTTACCCATAACAATATTATCTGACGCCTAGTAGTTTGTTTTTCTTCACTCGCTCTACATGCGTTCTATTCATTGATCAATTCAATTGGGGATCATCAGCAAGCATATATCTTGAAACAAATACAATACATTTAGTTTTAGAAATGTTCAACACCAATTTGTTCATATCAACCCACTCAGACACCCTTCTTAGTTCACTGCTCAGTACATCTGTTAGATCATTACATTCTGATGCTGCGCTATACATTGTAGAGTCATCAGCATACATTGCCAGTCTTGCTTTGTTCATTACTGAAGGTAGTAAATCATTAGTATTACAGTGTGGCAAAAAAGTATTTAGTCAGCCACCAATTGTGCAAGTTCTCCCACTTAAAAAGATGAGAGAGGCCTGTAATTTTCATCATAGGTACACTTCAACTATGACAGACAAAATGGAGAAAAAAAATCCAGAAAATCACATTGTAGGATTTTAATGAATTTATTTGCAAATTATGGTATTATGCTAAATACTTTTTTGCCCCACTGTATATATATATATATATATATATATATATATATATCGTCCGATTAATCGGTATCGGCTTTTTTTGGTCCTCCAATAATCGGTATTGGTCGTTGAAATATCATAATCGGTCGACCTCTATATTGGAGTGGCCATCACAAAGCCCTGACCTCAATCCTATAGAACATTTGTGGGCAGAACTGAAAAAGCGTGTCTGAGCAAGGAGTCCTACAATCCTGACTCAGTTACACCATCTCTGTCAGGAGGAATGGGCCAACATTCACCCAACTTATTGTGGGAAGCTTGTGGAAGGCTACCCGAAACGTTTGACCCAAGTTAAACAATTTAATGGCAATGCTACCAAATACTAATTGAGTGTATGTAAACTTTTGACCCACTGGGAATGTGATGAAAGAAATAAAATCTGAAATAAATCAGTCTTTCTACTATTATTCTGACATTTCACATTCTTAAAATAAAGTGGTATTCCTAACTGACCTAAGACAGGGGATTTTTTACTAGGATTAAATGTCAGGAATTGTGAAAAACTGAGTTTAAATGTATTTGGCTAAGGTGTATGTAAACTTCCGACTTCAACTGTATTTGACCTGGAGTCATCAGTTGGAATCATAGCATTCCTCAACTTGTCCACTTTGCCTGTAAAATATTCATAAAAGTAGTTTGCAATGTCCTGTGGTTTTGTAATAAATATACCCTCTGATTTAACAAAAGAGGCGGACATATTCGAATTCCTACCCATAATAGCGTTCAACGTTCTCCACAGTTTTTACCCATCACCCTTCATCAATTTTGTGCTGATAGAATCCCTTCTTCTGTCCTTTGTTTAGCTTGGTCACAAGATTTCTTCATTTACAATAACTTTTCTTATCAACCAGAGTGCCAGATTTCTCTGCTGATTTTTTATTTTGGCATCATAACATTGAATCGTGAAATGTCTCAGCTCATCATCAATCCACGGGGCAGTGTTTGACCTGACAGTGCATTTTCTCAAAGGGGCGTGCTTATCAGCTATACTCATAAATCATTTAATAAACAAACAGTGACATTTGAGGATCGTCCTTATTACACACTTCTAACCATTGCCCATTCTTAATCTCATCCACAAATGAGTCCTGATTGAACCCTCTGTAGGACCTTGGGTAGATTACAAATGCCTTTGGTATTTTAGTTTTCCTAGTGAGTGCAACCAAGTTATGATCACTACAACCTAGTGCCACTGATACAGCTTTAGAACAATGTTCAGCCATTTTAGTAACAATGTGATCGTTACAAGTTGACGATGTGATACCGGACCTATTATGTTCTGGTTGGTAATGTCATAACATGGGTCAGGTTACATACATTGGCAACAGAAATACGTTTCTTTCTCATTGGACATTTGGTGTTAAAAAATGATCTATTTATCTACCCAAAAATGTATTTCCCTATTTTTATCAGATACCTTATCCAACATTTAGCAAATTACATCAAGATATTTCACATCAAACCTATAGCAGCAACCAACTAGTATAGGTCCTTACGTTGTTTTGCTGGAATATGACTCTAGATGTAAACTGCAGCTCCACCCCCATATCTATTCCTGAACAAATTGTATCCATGTACAGAGATCTCAGCAACCTCAATAGAAGAGTCAGAGTGAGTCTCTGATATTGCCAATACATGAATATTGTTTGACTGCACTAGACAGCATATTTCATGAATCTTGTTTCTTAAACTGCATATATTCAAGTCTTAAACTGCATATATTCAAGTCTTAAACTGCATATATTCAAGTGAGCAATTTAACAGACCTTTCTTTGGTAGATTTACAGTATTTGGAATCTGAGAGAGAGATACTCAGTCAGTGTGTGTGCGTGCGTCAACTGTATGAACTAAGAGCTTTAAGAGGGAACTTGCATGAACATTTAATGTACAGTTGCTCAGTGGGAGCATTAAACGTGTGATCACTATCGCTACACTGACTGTGTGATAAAAGTTAAGTGCATTCCTACCCAGTGTGTTGACACTCAGTGAAATATGTAGCCTATAAGAACGTTCAGCACCTTCCCTTTACTCACTGTATTGCACAGTAATTACATGGCTAGCGAGTCTCTGCCGCGTGCGTGCGTGCGTGCGTGCGTGCGTGCGTGCGTGCGTGTGCGTGTGTGTGTGTGTGTGTGTATGCGTGTGTCAGAGCTGGAGTGGCTCATTTAGTGCATGTAAGGCTGTTCTCTTTCTTTCTCTCTCTTTCCCTCACTCTCTTTATTTCTCTCTCTCTTTCCCTCACTCGCTCTCTCTGTCTCTGTCTGTCTCTTTTAATTTTTCCGACTCCAGACCTGGACTTATTAATGAAGGGACATCTGTTTCATGAATGCGGAAAGAGGCCCCAGAGTCCGGTGGACAGGCCTCACGCAAAGGTTTAAAAAAATTCACCTTCCATTGATCCAGTGGAAGTGGCCCTTCTGTGTAGGTCCAGCCAGCAACACAAAACCCAGTCCGGAGAATCAGTAATGCCCAACGTCCCTTCTGATCCTGTAAAACGCATACGACGCGCTGAAGGGCATATATAATGGAATTTCATTAATCATAGCCCAGGCAGGGGCTTTGGTCTGTTGTGTTATAATAATGCAGAGAATGCAGACCTGGCAGGCGCTGTGGACTTAAAAGCATGATGGGAAAAGAACCCATCCTCGCTAACAAACAGTGAGTCTCTTTGCTTGCTCGTGTGTGTGTGTGTGTGTGTGTGTGTGTGTGTGTGTGTGTGTGTGTGTGTGTGTGTGTGTGTGTGTGTGTGTGTGTGTGTGTGTGTGTGTGTGTGTGTGTGTGTGTGTGTGTGTGACTTCACGGCTCCGCTTGACAGTCTGTCCTGTGGTCTTGGGTAAACAAGTAACTAATTGATGTGGCCATTGTAAACAGGGTTAGAGTGGAGTGTGGGTTGAGATCTGCTGCCTGTCGATGTGCTGTGTCAAGAGAACTGTGTGTGTGTGGCAGTGACTCAGTCACAGCACTCTGGTGGATCATAGTCAAGGTCAGGTGCTGCATGGAGGGATCACGATTCCATTGAGGGTCAGGCTAAATACGACCCATCTAATTACACTAATTAGCTGAACAATGTCCTCATCAGAATGGAATGTGAACACACAATTAAAGACGGGGGCACAGACCTGATTGAGGTTCTCAGAGTGTTATCGTTATGGTAACCGTTCCACTTTAAACGGAGACACTGTACAGTGAATAGCGTTTTATTTAGCGTTTTATTTCGTGTTTTTGTGTAAAGAGAGCATTGTTTTGCTGATTTCTGCCAATGATCTTTTTGTAGTTTGGACTAAGTAGTCAAATGTAACCTGTAACTTAAACTCTCATGAGCAGTGGCCTTGGTGGCGACGGTGGTGGTAAGTGACAGGCAGAGGGATGTATTAAGACTGCTGCAGGGCACTGTCTATTCCTGGGGCCTTTAGCTCAAGCTTGTAACACTCCTGAATGCTGAAAAAATACTTAATTTTGTTCTTATTAATATTATTGTTTTTTTGTACCAGAGCAGGACATGAAAGTGGAAGGATTAATGATTCAACAGACACTCATTGATTTGATGTTGAATTGGTTTGAACCAACTCCTCCACAATCCACTGAGAACTGTTTGAAAAAGTCAAGCCTGCTTCCTGTCATGACTCCACGCATGAAATTAATCTGCTCTTTTTGTGAGCTTTTGGTCTCGGTTCCCCTGAGGCATTCAGTGATGGCAAGGCTAAGGCTAAACAGTTTTTATCAAAGCCCTCCTGTCAACATCACCAGTTATATGAGCTATCGTTCCACAGCGACTGACATTCAGCCGTGATACTCATACTCTCTACAAGTGCCGTTAATGGGCTAATTACCCATAAGTATGAGCGAAGTCATCGAGGCTATTGTGAAAGGATTTTTCTAGTATTAAATTAGCGTTACTTTTCATTAGCGCAACTACCGCTATTTGTTTTAATGGTTGTATTAAAGAGCTCTGATTTAATCAAGTGCTACCGAATCAGAACGAGAGAAATTAGCCAAGCAAGACGTTGACAAGCTAAATTACAATGGGTTTCTCTTCCCTAATAAAGTACTGAACATGCTTAGTATTGCATGTTGCTCTGTTTTATCCATATAGTGCTTAGGGAGTCATGTGCTATGGGCACCTGGGTCTATCCCCTGGACTGATGCACCATTGACTCTCATGCAGACTTTGTGTTATGTTCTATGTTCTAATCTCCTTCTATGTCACGCCCATGGACTTAGTTTGGTTGAGGTGTGTGTAATGAACACAAGCTGTGCTGACTACCTGTGTCCGTATGAGTCCCAGGAAAGATCATACCGAGCCATCTGTAGCTTCACTGCATTGGCCAGTGGTAAAATCTCTCGTCTAAGGCTCCTTTCCTGTTTGGCTAATTCAATGGCTGGTTAATTAAAATACCTGAAATAGTATTTGATCCCAGGTCTGGTCTAGATTGTGAATACCCGAGTGAGGAGATACAATGGTTTCTGTTCTTCATACTGTAAGAACATGTCTAAAGCAGAGGTAAGCTAGCCAATAGCTAGCCCAGTTTATTAAACAAGAAATATCAATAACTTCACCTGCCAATATATCTAGAGTGAGTGCTCTTAGTACCTCCGACATGTGATTGGCCTGTTCAAATATTACTCTGAATATTTAGTTGTGTTCAGTTGTACTGGACCAGAGAAATAGTTCTGGTTAGTAGGTTGGGGCTAGTGATGCTTCTACGAGGCTCCCTCTGGTGGCTGAGAAAAAAGACAAAACTCACTAGATGTTGTTGGTAAGTTGATCTGAAAGGTTATTTCTGGCTACTCCAGATCTCCATAGCCAGATAAGCCTATTCTACAGATGGATTTACATGTTTTAATGACTTTCAGTGTTCAATAATAAAGCATTAAAGATGAAAAAAAGACGAGATTCACTGCGGTTATATTCTCATTGCCAAAAAAAAGGGAAGGTATTTTTTTATGTGCTATTGCCAAATCATATTCCCCTTTTAATTACTACAAAGTTCAAAGAAACACTGAAAAATTCCCTTTAATAGTTTCACATCATTAAAGATAACACAATTAAAAACGTTTTCAGATTGGGTTTTGCGCTAACCTTTCAATTGAACTCGTCTATTTTAAGCAATGAAAGAGAACTCGTTTACAATCCGCACACAGGAAAATAATATATATATATATACACAACAGTTGATCATCAGTTCTTCTTACATTGCCGACCCGGAATACAATTAATTGGAGGGTTTAGAGCATCTTAATAGAAAACCAATCCAATCAGCATATGTTTCAAAAGGGAGAATTATGATTAGCTTCTTCTAATTCTCTGGACAGAAGACTGTAGTGTGAGTGGGACAAGGGGGACAGCAGCAGAGGAGGAACCCACGTGAGCATGTGGGAGAGAGAGACTGGGAGAAACATTTGCTATGGCCTCTCAGACAGATATGATATGGGACTCATTCTTAGTGTAAGCATTCTTGTTGCACTTATCCTCCATGCCCCGAGAGAATACCGAGCTGTAGAATTATTATTATTTTTTAAATGAGATTGCGGACAGTGAGAGTGGCCTTGGTGAAAGGTCAGTCTGTTTTTGCCTCTCCAAGGCCTAAGGAATACAGCAGCCACATAGGCAAGGTATTTTTTATGTTCAGAGAATGCAGGAATATTCTGTCTTTGACAACCCTTTACCACTGAAACTGTGTGTGTTTGTGTGTGCACGGTTTGACATTGCTTCTTTAGTAGCCTGCTATTTTGGTCTGTTCAAGGCAGCCAGCCCCCATGCTTTTCTTACTGTATGTGGGCCAGTCAACCATGGTGGTTCGAGGACATGGAGAGACCGACATGGTTACAGAGCAGCAAATAGTGAAGGGTGACATGGTGACAGAGAAGCAAATGGAGAAGGGCACCATGGTGACAGAGCAGCAAATGGAGAAGGGCGCCATGGTGACAGAGCAGCAAATAGTGAAGGGCACCATGGTGACAGAACAGCAAATAGAGAAGGGCGCGATGGTGACAGAGCAGCAAATAGTGAAGGGTGACATGGTGACAGAGCAGCAAATGGAGAAGGGCGCCATGGTGACAGAGCAGCAAATGGAGAAGGGTGCCATGGTGACAGAGCAGCAAATAGTGAAGGGCACCATGGTGACAGAGCAGCAAATAGAGAAGAGCACCATGGTGACAGAGCAGCAAATAGAGAAGGGCGCCATGGTGACAGAGCAGCAAATAGAGAAGGGCGCGATGGTGACAGAGCAGCAAATAGTGAAGGGTGACATGGTGACAGAGTAGTAAATGGAGAAGGGCGCCATGGTGACACAGATTTTGAAGCACATCATAAAGTGATTGGGCGAGAAGTTGGACTGACTCCCCAGACAGCCTCTCTTAGGAAAGTGGAGTGTGTTGGAGAGAGAGAGAGAGGGAATAAGAGTTGCAGGGAATCTATCATGCACTGTCTACATTTTGGTCTGCGCCTCCCGTCACCTCCCTTTGGACTGAGAAGCGCAAGGTTATTTTTTACAACTCCCTGAACTTGTCGGAACATATACTGGCTTTGACTGTCTGTACCAAGAGAACACAGTCCCTGAGGAATATTGGTTTC
This sequence comes from Salvelinus alpinus, assembly GCF_045679555.1. NCBI lineage: Eukaryota > Metazoa > Chordata > Actinopteri > Salmoniformes > Salmonidae > Salvelinus > Salvelinus alpinus. Next base: position 92,398,143 of record NC_092090.1, read on the forward strand.
ATTTGTCACTGTGTATGCCTATGCCCTGATTTAGATCACTTGGCTCACTGAGCGCATGAATTCAAAGTCCTTACACAGTAATTCGACTACAGTAATGTCTTTGTACGTTTGTCTTATGCTAATATAAAGAATTCCTCTCATGTGTAACGGGTAATCCTCATACATGATAATTACTAGCCTGACATTACAGATGGGAAAAAAAGAGAGAAATTACACTTCAAAGCCAAACCTGTACAGGCATGGTGTTGAGCAGTACTTAAAACTAATGTCAAATATCCAAAACACAAAAGCAGCATTACCTTGATTGAAAACAGTCATTTAAAACGAACCTCCAAGACAGCATTAGTGGTAATAACAGCATCAGTTATGTAACAACTACCACGGATTTCATTCAGGAACGCAACGTTACATTTGCTAGACTGCGATCGCAACAATTAAGAGAGCAATTAAAAGTGCCTTATGTTTGAAGCAAACCCCAGATCAGTGGAGGAATATCACACAGGAGGGCTGAGAGAAACAAGGACAGGAGGAGGTAGCAGCAGAGTAAAGTGTTTAAAGACATGAAACATTAAACCAAAGCCTCATTTAGTTGTACTCTTTGTGTGTGTGTGTGTGTGTGTGTGTGTGTGTGTGTGTGTGTGTGTGTGTGTGTGTGTGTGTGTGTGTGTGTGTGTGTGTGTGTGTGTGTGTGTGTGTGTGTGTGTGTGTGTGTGTGTGTGTGTGTGTGTGTGTGTGTGTGTGTGTGTGTGTGTGTGTGTGTGTGTGTGTGTGTGTGTGTGTGTGTGTGTGTGTGTGTGTGTGTGTGTGTGTGTGTGCAGGAATACCTCCAGGGATGGGGCCAGTGAGAGTAGAATAAATACATAGGGTAGACTGGATGTACATGAAGAATTACAACACAGAAAAATACTGCTAAAAATCTATTTTGTTTTGCACCAGATTCAAAATGTTGGAAGGTTGTGTTGCGTTCTCTTTTATACGACATGGAATTGGAGTCTCCCTTTTCTCTTTTTAACCCTTATTTAACCAGGTCAGTTGATTGAGAACACATTCTCATTTACAGCAACAACCTGGGGAATAGTTACAAGGGGGAGGAGAGGGGATGAATGAGCCAATTGTAAGCTTCTGGATCTTTCATCAGGCTGGTAGCTGGTCAAGACTTTTCTTCAGAAAGCTCTGGATCCTTAGTCAGTTTTGTCTATTTGGTCAATACCTTTTTTCAGAAGACTCTAGATACTTAATCAGGCTTGCAGCTGATCAATACCTTTTTTCAGAAGACTCTAGATACTTAATCAGGCTTGCAGCTGATCAATACCTTTCTTCGGAAGGCTCTGGATCCTTAATCAGGCAGGTAGCTGGTCAATACCTTTTCGTTTCCCCCTCCTTCAGGGAGCATGTTTAACCCACACTATAAGGGTTCTGGTCTAAAGTAGTGCACTATATAGGGAATATGGTGCCATTTAGGACACGTTCTAACACAAATTCTGGGTTTTCGCGTTGTTTGTAAAAAAAATTGTACGTAATGTTTCTGCCACTTTCTCTTATGACCGAAAACAGCTTCTGGACATCAGAACAGCGATTACTCACCTCGTACCGGACGAAGATTTCTTCTTTAACAATTCGGAGGGAAAGATATATGGCTCGTCCCGGACCAGGTCCAAATCCCAGTCATTCGCTTGAAGAGGAGACACCGATACAGGGGGGCGTAGATCCGTGTGCTTGTTGAAAATTTGTCGGCAAGTGGACAATCCGCCTTTACCATCCATATGTCCATATGTTTCACCAACTGAGCGACGACATGGATAATATACAGTTGGCTAGGTTTTCCGTGCATTGGCAAGACAGAACAGCAACCTCCAGTAATACGAGGAGTGGTGGTCTGTATCTATTTGTCAACAACAGCTGGTGCGCTACCTCTAATATTAAGGAAGTCTTTAGGTTTTGCTTGCCTGAGGTAGAGTATCTCATGATAAGCTGTAGACCACACTATTTACCAAGAGAGTTTTCATCAATGTTTTTCGTAGCTGTCTATTTACCACCACAAACCGATGCTGGCACTAAGACAGCACTGAACGAGCTGACCACACCACTCGTGTTACATGCGCAACCGTTGCAAAATCATTTAATCCAAACTGCTTGCGCGCCTCAACGACCGTCTGCATTGCCAGGCGCTAAAATAGAACTTGGTCCTTTTTTTAATGCTAGACGCGTTACAAGTCCCGCCTCTCCCGTCTCCTCATTGGTTTTTAGGAGCATATACCCACGTGGGTGATTGAAAGATGAACTGGGGTCCACACTCCAGTCCAGTTGGTGGTGGTAATGCACCTTAAAGTTGGTTGCCACATATAATATCCACAGAAGAAGAAGGTGGAGGCAGAGGAGGATAGATTACTAGAAACTAACTAGGTTTCCCCTTTTATCTATGGATTTTCTGTAGGAGTAAAGAACACACGATTTTGTGTGACTCAAAATGGGTCAAAATTCTACAAAGATCTGTAAAAGAAAAAGGACCTTGTGCATTTCAGGTAAAATAACATCCCTTTGTTTATATCCCAGGACAAATTAGATGGGAACAGCAAGCTAGCTAGCTAAATGGCTATGAATGTTTCATGTGTTTAGACCTGTCCCCAAATTAATATAGTTGGTTCAGAGTTTGTTTTGATATTTCAACCTGCGTAGCCTGATCTAGTCTGGCGTGGATGGACAAAATCAACAAGTGTGCAATGCTGGACGGTCTAGTCAGCATATAAGGCCATAAGCAAACAAGAGAATGCTCAACTAGAAGCGGTGGGATTTTAATGCAGGACAATTTAAATTCATTTTACCTAATTTCTACCAGCATGTCACATATGCAACCAGATGAAATCAAACTTTTGACCACCTTTACTCCACACACAGAGACACATACAAAGTTCCCCGTCGCCCTCCATTTGGCAAATCAGATTCATGTTTACAAGTAAAAACTCAAGCAGGATGTACCAGTGACTCGCTCAATACGGAAGTGGTCTGATGATGCGGATGCTAAGTTACAGGACTGTTTTGCTAGCACAGACTGGAATATGTTCTGGGATTCATCCGATGGCATTAAGGAGTATACCACATCAGTCACCGGCTTCATCAATAAGTGCAACGACGTCCCCACAGTGACCGTACGTACGTACATATCCCAACCAGAAGCCATGGATTACGAGTCTCCCACGTGGCGCAGCGGTGGCACTGCACACTGAGCTAAAGGCTAGAGCTGCCACATTCAAGGAGCGGGACTCTAATCCGGACGCTTATAAGAAATCCCGCTATGCCCTCCGACAAACAGGCAAAGAGTCTTCTATGCATTCTATGCTTGCTTCAAGGCAAGCAACACTGTGAGTAAGACATTTTAAACAGGTCAACATTCACAAGGCCGCAGGGCCAGACAGATTACCAGGATGTGTACTCCGAGCATGCGCTAACCAACTGGCAAGTGTCTTCACTGACATTTTCAACCTCTCACTGAATGAGTCTGTAATACCTACAAGTTTCAAGCAGACCACCATAGTCCCTGTGCCCAAGAACGCCAAGGTAACCTGCCTAAATGACTACCAACCCGTAGCACTCACGGCTGTAGCCATGAAGTGCTTTGAAAGGCTGGTCACGGCCCACATCAACACCATCTTCCCAGAAAGCCTAGACCCATTACAATTCGCATACCGCCCCAACAGATCCACAGATGACGCAATCTCCATTGCACTCCACACTGGCCTTTCCCACCTGAAAAAAAGGAACACCTATGTGAGAATGCTGTTCGTTAACTACAGCTCAGCGTTCAACAGTACGCTCAAAACTCATCACTAAGCTAAGGATCCTGGGACTAAACATCTCCCTCTGCAACTGGATCCTGGACAGGCCGCCCCAGGTGGTAAGGGTAGGCAACAACACATCTGCAACACTGATCCTCAACCCGGGGACCCTCAGGGGTGCGTGCTTAGTCCCCTCCTGTACTTTCTGTTCTCCCACGACTGTGTGGACACGCACGAATCCAACACCATCATTAAGTTTGCCGATGAGACAATGGTGGTAGGCCTGATCACTGACAACGATGTACAGCCTACAGGGAGGAGGTCAGAGAACTGGCGGTGTGGTGCCAGGACAACAACTTCTCCCTCAACGTGAGCAAGACAAAAGAGCTGAACGTGGACTACAGCAAAAGGGAGGCCGAGCACGCCCCCATTCACACAGTGAAGCGGGTCGAGAACTTCAAGTTTTTTGGTGTCCACATTACTAACAAACTGTCATGGTTCAAACACACCAAGACAGTTGTGAAGAGGGCACCACAACGCATATTCACCCTCAGGAGGCCGCTTTGTAGGGCAACTGCTCGGCATAAGAATCCAAGACGCTACAGAAGATGGTGCGTACGGCCATGTACATCACTGGGGCCAAGCTTCCTGCCATCCAGGACCTCTATTCCAGGCGGTGTCAGAGGAAGGCCCTAAAAATGGTCCGACTCCAGAAGGGTTGCACATTTTGGGGAATATTCAGAGGTGGAAACTTTCTGTGGGAATTAACGGGAATATATGGGAATTTATGCAAATTAATATTAATACCATTTAAATGTAGATGTTTTTTGCATTGGATATATTTACCATATCGTATGGAGACAGAAACATAAACCTTTTACCTTATCATAAGTAGACATAATTGCAAATTATTAAATCCTTCCAATAGAAAATAAAAAAACTATTTAGTTACGAATTCAACTTTAATTAAATGAGTTAACTATTCACATGGGGTGATTTCACTGAACAACAAAAGAATGGGAATATTGAATTATCCCCAATGATCCCTCTCATCTCCCAAAAACATTTTCAACATACATCTGTAAAATGATAGTCTAGAAACTAAAGCTTTGGTTGTCTTTCTCTCAGGCTTCCATGTCTTCTCCCTGGACCTCCTCAATGTCCACCTATTGAACATCAGACTCTGAGGCCTCATCTTCACTGTCACTTGCCAACCTTCTTGAGGATGGCTCGTTGTCAGGCTCAAAAAGCCTCAAATTTGCTTGGATGGCCACCAATTTTTCAACCCTTGTATTGGTCAGCCTGTTGCATGCTTTGGTGTTTGTGTTAAAAACATTCAGAAATCTCTACCAATACACATTGCCTGTGAGCATCAGAGGTGAACCAGTTGCATACACAGCTCGAGCAAGACATTCATCAGCATTTCTCTGATTACATTCCTCCATTGAGTCAAAAAAATGTCTGATTCCAGAAGTACCATGAGCTGTTGCTATCGATAAGGTGTCTATTTCATCATTTTCATCCTCGAATTGAAGTAGAGGGACTTTTGTCAGAGGTTGCTTGTTGTGAGCGCTGAGGGAACTTTATGCACTTGGCCAGATGATTCTGCATTTTGTTGCATTCTTCAGATATGATTTGGCACAGTATTTGCAAATGTACACGTCTTTTCCTTCTACATTAGCTGCAGTGAAATGTCTCCACACATCAGATAGTGCCCGTGGCATTTTCCTGTAAAGATTATTTAAAAAAAAGTTTTTAAAAAACAAATACAATTCCATGTACAGATATAAAAAGTTAAGCAGTTAGATTAAACAACTCCATTGTAAGATATATATTTTTTAAATGAAACATGCATGGAAACAGGTGAATTAACACTCCTCAGTTAGCAGGCTCAAGCAAGTTAAAACCCACATGGTAGCAAAAACTAACTAGCAGAAATTGTTAACAAGTTAGAAATGATTTAAACACACTTTGCTGTAGGCTACTATTTACTAGTTAACAAAAATCATGTATGTCATATCAAATATATTCACCTTACCCAGTATTGTAATCAAAACTTACCAGAGAGCATGAAGTCCTTGCAATTCCATTGAATGGTGGGATAGTCTAACCAAAATATGCCACAAGACCTAGAATTGCCTTATGTGTATCCCAAGCTAACTTTTGTTAATGAATTTAAGCAAAAATCCCCAAATTGCCGGAATTAACTTCTCATGTAAAATTTCAATAAAGTTTCCGACCCTTTGCAACCCTAGACTCCAGCCACCCTAGTCATAGACTGTTCTCTCTGCTGCCGCACAGCAAGCGCTTCTGGAGAGCCAAGTCCAGGTCCAAGAGGCTCCTTAACAGCTTCTTCCCCCAAGCCATAAGACTGCTAAACTGTTTATCAAATGGATACCCGGACTATTTGCATTGACTCCCTTTTTTAACATTGCTGCTACTCGCTGTTGATTATCTATGCACAGTCACTTTACCCCTACCTAAATGTACATGATACCTCAACTACCTCGACTTCCCTGTACCCCCGCACAACATTGAATCGGTACCGGTGCCCCCTGTATATAGCCCACACATTGAATCGGTACCGGCACCCCCTGTATATAGCCTCCACATTGACTCGGTACCAGTACCCCATGTATATAGTCTCCACATTGACTCGGTACCGGTACCCTCTGTATAGAGTCTCCACATTGACTCGGTACCGGTACCCCCTGTATAGAGTCTCCACAATGACTTGGTACCGGTACCCCATGTATATAGCCTCCACATTGACTCGGTACCAGTACCCCCTGTATATAGCCTCCACATTGACTCGGTACCGGTACCCCATGTATATAGCCTCCACATTGACTCGGTACCGGTACCCCCTGTATATAGCCTCCACATTGACTCGGTACCGGTACCCCATGTATATAGCCTCCACATTGACTCGGTACCGGTACCCCCTGTATATAGCCTCCACATTGACTCGGTACCGGTACCCCCTGTATATAGCCTCCACATTGACTCGGTACCGGTACCCCATGTATATAGCCTCCACATTGACTCGGTACTGGTACCCCATGTATATAGCCTCCACATTGACTCGGTACTGGTACCCCATGTATATAGCCTCCACATTGACTCGGTACCGGTACCCCATGTATATAGCCTCCACATTGACTCGGTACCGGTACCCCCTGTATATAGCCTCCACATTGACTCGGTACCGGTACCCCATGTATATAGCCTCCACATTGACTCGGTACCGGTACCCCCTGTATATAGCCTCCACATTGACTCGGTACCGGTACCCCATGTATATAGCCTCCACATTGACTCGGTACCGGTACCCCCTGTATATAGCCTCCACATTGACTCGGTACCGGTACCCCATGTATATAGCCTCCACATTGACTCGGTACCGGTACCCCCATGTATAGAGTCTCGTTACTGTTATTTCATTGTGTTATTTTTTTTCTTGCTTTAGTTTATTTGATTTTGTGTTACTTTTTTTGGCAAATATTTTCTTACTTTTTTTTTTAAGGGCTTGTAAGTAAGCATTTCACGGTAAGTTCTACACCTGTTGTATTTGGCGCTCGTGACAAATACAATTTTATTTTATTTTAAATGGTAGGAGGGACATACCAGTTTCAAGTGGTGTCAGATTTCACATCCTACGTTACACAGGCGGAAGAGAACCATGGATATCGCTCAATGCCATTTCATTCCACAGATCGATACATAAGCAAAAATGTTGTCCGGAACCGGTACCAGAACCACACAAGTACCAGAACCACACAAGTACCAGAACCACGCACGCTCCCCTCTGCTCCTCTCCCCTCTGCTCCTCTCCCCTCAGATCCGCTCCCCTCTGCTCCGCTCCCCTCTGCTCCTCTCCCCTCTGCTCCGCTCCCCTCTGCTCCGCTCCCCTCTGCTCCGCTCCGCTCCCCTCTGCTCCTCTCCCCTCAGCTCCGCTCCGCTCCCCTCTGCTCCCCTCTGCTCCTCTCCCCTCTGCTCCTCTCCCCTCTGCTCCTCTCCCCTCTGCTCCGCTCCCCTCTGCTCCGCTCCCCTCTGCTCCTCTCCCCTCAGCTCCTCTCCTCTCCCCTCTGCTCCTCTCCCCTCAGCTCCGCTCCCCTCAGCTCTGCTCCTCTCCCCTCCGCTCCCCTCTGCTCCTCTCCTCTCCCCTCCGCTCCCCTCTGCTCCTCTCCCCTCCGCTCCCCTCTGCTCCTCTCCCCTCCGCTCCCCTCTGCTCCTCTCCCCTCTGCTCCTCTCAGCTCCCCTCTGCTCCGCTCCCCTCAGCTCTGCTCCGCTCCCCTCAGCTCTGCTCCTCTCCCCTCCGCTCCCCTCTGCTCCGCTCCCCTCCGCTCCCCTCTGCTCCCCTCTGCTCCTCTCCCCTCTGCTCCTCTCCCCTCAGCTCCGCTCCGCTCCCCTCTGCTCCTCTCCCCTCTGCTCCTCTCCCCTCAGCTCCGCTCCGCTCCCCTCTGCTCCTCTCCCCTCTGCTCCTCTCCCCTCAGCTCCGCTCCGCTCCCCTCTGCTCCTCTCCCCTCTGCTCCTCTCCCCTCAGCTCCGCTCCGCTCCCCTCTGCTCCTCCCCGCTCCCCTCTGCTCCGCTCCTGTTCTTCTCTTCTCCCTGCTCCTCTGCTCCTCTCCCCTCAGCTCCGCTCCGCTCCCCTCTGCTCCGCTCCTGTTCTTCTCTTCTCCCTGCCCCTCTCCTCTCCTACGCCTGCTGTTCACTCTACTCCAGTTGGACTGAGGAGAGCAATAGCACATTTGCCACATGCCCGTCTGGTTTAATATTTCAGTTTGTGGATGCAGAGACGGCGCCCTGAAACAATTTACTGCAACATTAATGAAAGCAGAGAAACATGCATATTGATGAGGGTATTCTTTTGGAATCTGCACATTCCCGGATAGCCTTGAGGCACATAGTAAGAATATTCTGTTGACAAATATGGCAGATGAATATTCAGTGATAACATCAGATCTGATAAGCATAAATTGGCTGTGTTCTTTCTTCATGTGGTCCTCTGAGCGAGGCAGCCCACACACACACACACACACACACACACACACACACACACACACACACACACACACACACACACACACACACACACACACACACACACACACACACACACACACACACGTGTTTCTGTTGTGTTGAGAGAACGCTGTGTGTGCGAGTGTGTGTGTTGTGCCAGACTCAAAGCAAAGTTACCTGAGGTTCTGTCTCCAAACAGGACTTGTTGTGTGACATTTTGCTTCATCTGGCCTTAAATGGCCATGTACTGTAATAATCTCCACCCGGCACAGCCAGAAGATGACTGGCCACCCCTCAGAGCCTGGTTCCTCTCTAGGTTCCTGCCTTTCTAGGGAGTTTTTCCTAGCCACCGTGCTTCTGCATTGCTTGTTATTTGGGGTTTTAGGCTGGGTTTCTTTGTGACATGTGCTGATGTAGAAAGGGCTTTATAAGTACATTTGATTGATTGATTCATGTCCTTAGAGGCCGGGTAACTACGGGAATGACCCAGTTTGAAGTTCTGTACTCTTGATGTTTTCAGAAACTGGTGTTTTTTATTGGTAGAATAGTAGGAGGAAGCCTGGGTACTGTTTATGCCATCATGCCACTCCTTCCCATTTCTCGTCATGCCAAACATGATGGCCCAACACACCCAGGCTAGTATGAGGTTGAAGAAGCACACAAACCGGGAGGCCCATTGGTTGGCTTTCAGAATTACATTTTTATATTGAGCAGACACTCTTATCCAGAGATACTAACAGTAGCATTTAGGGTTAAGTGCCTTGCACATCAACAGATCTTTTCACATAGTCGGCTTGCGGATTCAAACCAGCAACCTTTCGTTTACTGGCCCAATGCCTTAACCGCTAGTCTTCCCCAATAGAATGGTAGGATCTGTTAAACGTGAGGGTATTTGCTGCTTGTGTCCGGCTGCCCTCTACTCCATGTCCAAACATCAACTGTGTGGTCCCTGCTATGATTACAATGTATCAGCCTTTGCCCTGTTGCCCTCTCAATATCAGTCTCCAGAATGCCCTTGGAGATGGCCGTCAAAGCTGTGTCCACGTGTGGTGTGTATGTGTGTGTGCAGGTTTTTGTCCCCCGAGACGGGACTTTGGAACTGCTGTTCGATGTGGGATGCGAGGCCTGTCCCTCAGCAGGCTGTCAGAGGATACAATGGGGGTAATTAATGAGGGCCTCAGTACAACCCTCCTCCCCCTTCAGGCCGGTCAATGGGACTGACACGAGACGGGCGGCGCTGGCCCTTGCTGTCAGGGCCCCCAAGGTGAGGGAGACATGAGACAGGCAGCTGTCCGTCCGTCCGTCGGGGCAGCAGTCTCCCACTAGCCTGGCCAGGAATGACATGTGACAGATTCCCTCCGTAGGCCCATGAAGGACATGGTCTCTCTCTTCTCTTTCTCTCTTCTCTTTCTCTCTTTCCTCTCTTTCTCTCTCATCTCTTTCTCTCTCTTCTCTGTTTCTCTCTCCTCTCTCTCTGCTCTTTCTCCTCTCCTCTCTTTCTCTCTGCTCTCTTTCTCCCCTCTCCTCTCTTTCTCTCTGCTCTCTTTCTCCCATCTGCTCTCTTTCTCTCTCTCCTCTCTGCTCTCTTTCTCTCTCTCCTCTCTTTCTCTCTGCTCTTTCTCCCCTCTCCTCTCTTTCTCTCTCCTCTTTCTTTCCTCTCTTTCTCCCCTTCTCTCTTTCTCTCTCTCCTATCTTTCTCCCCTGTCCTCTTTCTCTCTCCTCGCTTTCTCTCCTCACTTTCTCTCTCTCCTCTCTTTCTCGCTCTCTTTTTGAGCACATATGGTAGATCAGGGATCATGAACTAGATTCAGATGCGGGACGATATTTTTCTTGAGCGGATGGTCGAGGGCCGGAACTTAATTTACAAGTAATTTGTGGGACTTCTAATTTACCGCAAGAAGGTATAATGTTTGGTCCACGGGGCACCAGTTGGGGAACCCTGGGGTAGACCATCATCAGATACTTCATTACCAAAACATGGTACAAAGTCTTTCTGCCCTTGTAGGAGTGAGTACTAGCAGTAGTAGTAGAAAACTAGGTTTTTAGACATTTTATTATTACCTCGCATACATTACTGTCAGTGATGATACGGTATTACAGCTACTGCTACTGCTGTACTCTGTTACGGCTACCCTGTGATGGTCATAACCACAGCAACAGGGATACAGCGTGTGTGTGTGTGTGCGCAGCAGTTCTACTGTGTCCATCTACAAAAGACAGAGAGAATCTGGTTAGGGTCTGGTCTGTCTGTGCTGAATCTCACAAGATAAAAATGGGACATTCAGAGAGAATGCAAGACATTATGTTGTACAATGTAGGTTGGTGATGTCTAACTTGGGCTTTTCTTTCTACAAAATATTAAATTATTCAGATTGAAAATACATCATTAAAACATAATTAGAAATAACTTTTGCAAACTAATTTTCCTGAAACCTCATTATGGAAACCCTCTGGTTTAAGGGCTATATCTGAATTAGCAATGAGGTTCTGGAGCTGTATTTTAACCCTGGTACTTTCTACCATGTACACAGGTACAAGAACAGCGTTGAGCCTGTCTGTACACAAAGAGTCCACCGGTGTGATGAGGTTCGGAGTGTTTCACTCTACAATACTCCACAACACATGTACTTCTAATGCCAACTCTTCCATGTTGTGGAGCTTGGTGCCTTTGTGGACTTGAACAACCCTTCCTGCCAAAATTGCATTTTCCTCACTAATGGTTAAGGTTAGAGTTGGGGAAGGAGAAACTGATCCTAGATCTGTACCAAGTGTAAAACTTCACCCCAGAGCCCAATGTCAGTCTGGATGTTGTGATCACTGTGATGACTGAAGAGTTTGTCGTTGTGTTTCAGGTTCACATCTGCCAGAAGAACAGACAGCTAGGGGTTTGCCTAGTAGGTCATTGCACTGATCAGGATGAAGCCCTAAGTCCCAGGCACTGCTATGTCATGATTGGGGAATGACAGTGTGGATGACAGTTTGCCTCAACATGTTTAAAGAGACATGAGCAGGAGAGCTACTGTTCTCATAGCTCTGGTCCAGGGCGTTAGTGCGTTCGTCTAAAATAATGCCCTGGACCAGAGCTACTGCTCTCACAATCCATCCCTGTGGCCTTTTACAACATGGTCTTTTATTATCGTCTATTCAGCTTATTTCTGTCTTCAGTCTATCTTCAGTCTAAATCATAATATATAGGCTAACTGTTGCATGGTCTAGTACTCTATTGTGTGTGTGTGTGTGTGTGTGTGTGTGTGTGTGTGTGTGTGTGTGTGTGTGTGTGTGTGTGTGTGTGTGTGTGTGTGTGTGTGTGTGTGTGTGTGTGTGTGTGTGTGTGTGTGTGTGTGTGTGTGTGTGTGTGTGTGTGTGTGTGTGCGTGCGCAGTACAATGTGTTCTGTTGGAACTCTTGTCGACACACTGTGGTGTGCATTGTACTTCCAGTCCAGTCTTTTTTGACACGTGATTGGCAAGCTAGCTAGCTGTACTCCATCTCTCCTCTCTCTGGCTGTTTTTGAGCAGGAATAGAGTGCAGTCAAGCATGGCAGCTGCTTTCAGGATGTGACACGCTGGTAGCTGCAACATTATCAGCCTCTATAGACATCTGAGATACTATCTGATGCAAACTCAATTTATCAGCTGCTTCTCTTCTCCTCGCCTCCTTTTCCCCCTCTTGATATATCTTTTCCTTATTGTTTATCCAGGTCTTGTGCTGTCAGGGAGAACAAGACGGGCCCAGTAAAGCATCTTATCTGCTGCAGAGCTGACAGTTGCGTGAGGGGGGCTGCAGTAGCAGTAGGCGCCGGGTAGCTTTGATGTGCATGGAGCTCTGCCTCCCATCAACTCTGCGCTCCATCAGCCCTCATCATTGTGTTACCAGCCTTGTGTACTCCAACTTCCAGACAATTCTCTCTCGCTGTCTCTCTCTCTCTCTACGTTTTTTCCTCTGTACCTCTTCACAGCCTCTTTGTTGTGATCTCCCATTTTGATTTCGGATTTCTGTGTACTGGGCAATTTGTACTGGGCTGTGAGCACGGCTTTGTACTGGGCTGTGTGCAGGGGAATTTAGTGGGTGGTTGGCGCAGGGTGGTGATGTGCTGCCAGACTAGTTTGCCTAAAGCTCATTAAGTAGCCTGGCTTGGGGCTGGGTCTGAGGTCTGGGTCTGAGGGCTAGGGGCTGGGTCTGAGGGCTGGGTCTGAGGGCTGGGTCTGAGGGCTGGGTCTGAGGTCTGAGGGCTAGGGGCTGGGTCTGAGGGCTGGGTCTGAGGGCTGGGTCTGAGGGCTGGGTCTAAGGGCTGGGTCTGAGGGCTGGGTCTGAGGGCTGGGTCTAAGGGCTGGGTCTGAGGGCTGGGTCTAAGGGCTGGGTCTGAGGGCTGGGTCTGAAGGCTGGGTCTGAGGGCTGGGTCTGAGGGCTGGGTCTTAGGACTGGGTCTGAGGGCTAGGGGCTGGGTCTAAGGGCTGGGTCTGAGGGCTGGGTCTGAGGGCTGGGTCTGAGGGCTGGGTCTGAGGGCTGGGTCTGAGGGCTAGGGGCTGGGTCTGAGGGCTAGGGGCTGGGTCTCAGGGCTGGGTCTAAGGGCTGGGTCTAGGGGCTGGGTCTTGGGGCTGGGTCTGAGGGCTGGGTCTGAGGGCTGGGTCTGAGGGCTGGGTCTGAGGGCTAGGGGCTGGGTCTAAGGGCTGGGGCTATATCAAATTAATTTTATTAATTCAAATGTGGTTTTGCGTGATATTCCAAGTGCCGGTATCGCAAGAATCCAGGTTTATGTTCGCTTGTTCTCATGTTGTATTTATGGTCTCATCTCCTTCACTCCTTTGTGCTGTGTGCACCTTCCCATTTACACCAGAGATCTGTATATAATGTTGAGATGCACGTCTCCGCCCTAACATTGAGAGTCATTGTCCCAAAGGCGGGAAAGCAGGCGACAAGCTTAGGTTCAAAATATGCCTATAGAAACGCATTGGCCTTATTTTGGACAGATTTTAGCGAGAGTTAAACCTCTCGCTTTGCCTCTTCCTCTATGGTTTACACACCAAGCCCCTCCCCCTGCCTCTCACGCCAACAAAGTTGAAAGATCACATCTTCCTCTCTGACAAGCGGTTTCAACTCGCTATTTGCATTTGAGGTTTTGTCCAACAGACAAAATTGGTCATAAGGACACAGAAACACATTGAGACATTATTTTACTGTACTAAAGGAGATGTTCACTTTTCTAACGATACCTTTTTTATGTCTCAACTACTCAAATTGCGTGCAGAAAAGACACTACTAAAAACAGAGTGAACATTGCTTCCGGAACACAAATGGCCAGTTTGTCCCGCGCAGCATTGGTGTACCACGTACCGCTAGCAGCATTGGTGTACCACGTACCGCTAGCAGCATTGGTGTACCACGTACCGCTAGCAGCATTGGTGTACCACGTACCGCTAGCAGCATTGGTGTACCACGTACCGCTAGCAGCATTGGTGTGCCACGTACCGCTAGCAGCATTGGTGTACCACGTACCGCTAGCAGCATTGGTGTACCACGTACCGCTAGCAGCATTGGTGTACCACGTACCGCTAGCAGCATTGGTGTACCATGTACCGCTAGCAGCATTGGTGTACCACGTACCGCTAGCAGCATTGGTGTACCACGTACCGCTAGCAGCATTGGTGTACCACGTACCGCTAGCAGCATTGGTGTACCACGTACCGCTAGCAGCATTGGTGTACCACGTACCGCTAGCAGCATTTCAGCCAAACACCGTTACACTACCTGTCTAGTCTGTGTTTTATAAATGTGCAATATGAGCATAAAACACCATTTTATATAAGGAATTGGCAACTTGTTCTCATTCTGAGAAATAAGGTAGGCAACTTGATTTCAACATCTGAACAAAGTGGAAAGGCTTAACATGCTGTTCAAACCCCTGAAGACAGACAGAAGGGTGTGTGCATAAGTATTCAACTGTTCAACCTTGTTCAGCTACTGTAGCAAATAGATCCAACTTGGCTACACTTGAAATATAAAGATTAGCTGGCTAATGGCTAGCACGTGGGCTTGATAGATGGTTGATGAGACCTGTGTTATTTTCTATAGCCTAATGCCTGCTACAATAAGTCAGTCATTATTAGTGAATGTACATTATACATGGTTCTGGTTAAATTTGTAGCAAAAAATTGCATTTTCATAGAAAGCAGGTTAAACTATTTTGATCAAATTAATTATTTGTGGGTCTTATTGTTATGGAAGGCTTATATTTAACCTAAGTATAACTTCACAAGCCTTGAATTCATTTGATTATTGCTGACTGTTTGAAATGCGGTGTATTTGACCTTTAACTGAACAACAACACTTATTTAGAGAATTTTTTAAATTATTTATTCAGATCCCTTAACTTTTTCCAAATGTTGTTACATTGCGCCTTTTTCTGAAGTGGATTTAATGTATTTGTTTTCTCATAAATCTTCACACAATTCCCCATTATGACAAAGCGAAAACAGGTTTTTAGAAATGCAAATGTATTAAAAATGAAAACAGAAATACCTTATTTACCACTGTACATAAGTATTCAGACCCTTTGCTATGCGACTCGAAATTGAGCTCATGTGCATCCTGTTTCCGTTGATCATCCTTGAGATGTTTCTACAACTTGATTGGAGTCCACTTGTGGTGCATTCCATTGATTGGACATGATTTGGAAAGGCAGTCACCTGTCTATGTAAGGTCCCACAGTTGACAGTGCATGTCAGAGCAAAAACCAAGCCATGAGGTTGAAGGAATTGTCCGTAGAGCTCAGAGACAGGATTGTGTTGAGGCACAGATCTTGGGAAGAGTACCAAACCATTTCTGCAGCATTGAAGGTCCCCGAGAAAACAGTGGCCTCCATCATTCTTAAATTGAATAAGTTTGGAACCACCAAGACTCAGCCAAACTGAGAAATTAGGGGAGAAGGGCCTTGGTCAGGGAGGTGACCAAGAACTCGATGGGCACTCTGACACAGCTCCAGTTCCTCTGTGGAGGTAGGAGAACCTTCCAGAAGGACAACCATCTCTGCAGCACTCCACCAATCAGGCCTTTATGGTAGAGTGGCCAGACAGAAGCCACTCCTCAGTAAAAGGCACATGACAGCCCGCTTGGAGTTTGCCAAAAGGCACCTAAAGACTCTCCGACCATGGTAAAAAATATTCTCTGGTCTGATGAAACCAAAATTGAACTCTTTGGCCTGAATGCCAAGCATCACATCTGGAGGAAACCAGGCACCGCTCATCACCTGGCCAATACCATCCCTATGGTAAAGCATGGTGGTGGCAGGGACTGGTAAACTAGTCAGGATTGAGGGAAAGATGAACAGAGCAAAGTACGGAGTGATCCTTATCACCACTAGAAGACTCTGATTACGTAATCACCACGAGAGGCCTCTGATTGCGTAATCACCACGAGAGGCCTCTGATTGCGTAATCACCACTAGAGTACTCTGATTGCGTAATCACCACTAGAGGACTCTGATTGCGTAATCACCACGAGAGGACTCTGATTGCGTAATCACCACGAGAGGACTCTGATTGCGTAATCACCACGAGAGGACTCTGATTGCGTAATCACCACGAGAGGACTCTGATTGCGTAATCACCACGAGAGGACTCTGATTGTACCTCAGCTGGCTCTGCGAAGAATCGTACAATACCGAGAGGCAGGCGCGACAAAAAGCCCAAGCCCTCAACAACAGTCTTTTCATACAATGTTTAGAGTTTGTTTCTCTGCTTCATTGTATTGATCTGACAAACTGCATTTAGTTGTGGGTGGAGAAGGGCTGTTCACGTCCTTCCATTTTGTTTTTAGAGAGAGAGAGAGAGAGCATGTTTTTTGCTCCATGTCGCAGATATTTGTGACTCATATGGAGTGTCCCAATACACTAGCAGTCTGTCTTCAGATGGCAAATTTTAACAACACATGAATGACTGCTGTGCTCAGCTGGACTGTAGCATTAGTATCAGACTGTACTGTCTCTACTGACTCACTGTGTTCAGTGTGAATCAGACTGTACTGTCTCTACTGACTCACTGTGTTCAGTGTGAATCAGACTGTACTGTCTCTACTGACTCACTGTGTTCAGTGTGAATCAGACTGTACTGTCTCTACTGACTCACTGTGTTCAGTGTGAATCAGACTGTACTGTCTCTACTGACTCACTGTGTTCAGTGTGAATCAGACTGAACTGTCTCTACTGCCTCACTGTGTTCAGTGTGAATCAGACTGTACTGTCTCTACTGTCTCACTGTGTTCAGTGTGAATCAGACTGTACTGACTCACTGTGTTCAGTGTGAATCAGACTGTACTGACTCACTGTGTTCAGTGTGAAACAGACTGTACTGACTCACTGTGTTCAGTGTGAATCAGACTGTACTGTCTCTACTGACTCACTGTGTTCAGTGTGAATCAGACTGTACTGACTCACTGTGTTCAGTGTGAATCAGACTGTACTGTCTCTACTGACTCACTGTGTTCAGTGTGAATCAGACTGTACTCTCTCACTGTGTTCAGTGTGAATCAGACTGTACTGTCTCTACTGACTCACTGTGTTCAGTGTGAATCAGACTGTACTGTCTCTACTGTCTCACTATGTTCAGTGTGAATCAGACTGTACTGTATCTACTGTCTCACTGTGTTCAGTGTGAATCAGACTGTACTGACTCACTATGTTCAGTGTGAATCAGACTGTACTGACTCACTGTGTTCAGTGTGAATCAGACTGTACTGACTCACTGTGTTCAGTGTGAATCAGACTGTACTGTCTCTACTGTCTCACTGTGTTCAGTGTGAATCAGACTGTACTGACTCACTGTGTTCAGTGTGAATCAGACTGTACTATCTCTACTGACTCACTGTGTTCAGTGTGAATCAGACTGTACTGTCTCTACTGTCTCACTGTGTTCAGTGTGAATCAGACTGTACTATCTCTACTGACTCACTGTGTTCAGTGTGAATCAGACTGTACTGTCTCTACTGCCTCACTGTGTTCAGTGTGAATCAGACTGTACTGTCTCTACTGACTCACTGTGTTCAGTGTGAATCAGACTGTACTGTCTCTACTGACTCATTGTGTTCAGTGTGAATCAGACTGTACTGTCTCTACTGTCTCACTGTGTTCAGTGTGAATCAGACTGTACTGTCTCTACTGACTCACTGTGTTCAGTGTGAATCAGACTGTACTGTCTCACTGTGTTCAGTGTGAATCAGACTGTACTATCCCTACTGACTCACTGTGTTCAGTGTGAATCAGACTGTACTGTCTCTACTGACTCACTGTGTTCAGTGTGAATCAGACTGTACTGTATCTACTGACTCACTGTGTTCAGTGTGAATCAGACTGTACTGTCTCTACTGACTCACTGTGTTCAGTGTGAATCAGACTGTACTGTCTCTACTGTCTCACTGTGTTCAGTGTGAATCAGACTGTACTGTATCTACTGTCTCACTGTGTTCAGTGTGAATCAGACTGTACTGACTCACTGTGTTCAGTGTGAATCAGACTGTACTGACTCACTGTGTTCAGTGTGAATCAGACTGTACTGTCTCTACTGTCTCACTGTGTTCAGTGTGAATCAGACTGTACTATCTCTACTGACTCACTGTGTTCAGTGTGAATCAGACTGTACTGTCTCTACTGCCTCACTGTGTTCAGTGTGAATCAGACTGTACTGTCTCTACTGACTCACTGTGTTCAGGTGAATCAGACTGTACTGTCTCTACTGCCTCACTGTGTTCAGTGTGAATCAGATTGTACTGTCTCTACTGACTCCCTGTGTTCAGTGTGAATCAGACTGTACTGTATCTACTGACTCACTGTGTTCAGTGTGAATCAGACTGTACTGTCTCTACTGTCTCACTGTGTTCAGTGTGAATCAGACTGTACTATCTCTACTGACTCACTGTGTTCAGTGTGAATCAGACTGTACTGTCTCACTGTGTTCAGTGTGAATCAGACTGTACTATCCCTACTGACTCACTGTGTTCAGTGTGAATCAGACTGTACTGTCTCTACTGACTCACTGTGTTCAGTGTGAATCAGACTGTACTGTCTCTACTGACTCACTGTGTTCAGTGTGAATCAGACTGTACTGTCTCTACTGACTCACTGTGTTCAGTGTGAATCAGACTGTACTGTCTCTACTGACTCACTGTGTTCAGTGTGAATCAGACTGTGCTGTCTCTACTGTCTCACTGTGTTCAGTGTGAATCAGACTGTACTGTATCTACTGTCTCACTGTGTTCAGTGTGAATCAGACTGTACTGACTCACTGTGTTCAGTGTGAATCAGACTGTACTTACTCACTGTGTTCAGTGTGAATCAGACTGTACTGACTCACTGTGTTCAGTGTGAATCAGACTGTACTGTCTCTACTGACTCACTGTGTTCAGTGTGAATCAGACTGTACTGACTCACTGTGTTCAGTGTGAATCAGACTGTACTCTCTCACTGTGTTCAGTGTGAATCAGACTGTACTGACTCACTGTGTTCAGTGTGAATCAGACTGTACTCTCTCACTGTGTTCAGTGTGAATCAGACTGTACTGTCTCTACTGACTCACTGTGTTCAGTGTGAATCAGACTGTACTCTCTCACTGTGTTCAGTGTGAATCAGACTGTACTGTCTCTACTGACTCACTGTTCAGTGTGAATCAGACTGTAATGTCTCTAGTGACTCACTGTGTTCAGTGTGAATCAGACTGTACTCTCTCACTGTGTTCAGTGTGAATCAGACTGTACTGTCTCTACTGACTCACTGTGTTCACTGTGATTCAGACTGTACTGTCTCACTGTGTTCACTGTGATTCAGACTGTACTGTCTCTACTGACTCACTGTGTTCCGTGTGAATCAGACTGTACTCTCTCACTGTGTTCAGTGTGAATCAGACTGTACTGTCTCTACTGCCTCACTGTGTTCAGTGTGAATCAGACTGTACTGTCTCTACTGACTCACTGTGTTCAGTGTGAATCAGACTGTACTGTCTCTACTGACTCACTGTGTTCAGTGTGAATCAGACTGTACTGACTCACTGTGTTCAGTGTGAATCAGACTGTACTGACTCTACTGCCTCACTGTGTTCAGTGTGAATCAGACTGTACTGTCTCTACTGACTCACTGTGTTCAGTGTGAATCAGACTGTACTCTCTCACTGTGTTCAGTGTGAATCAGACTGTACTGTCTCTACTGACTCACTGTGTTCAGTGTGAATCAGACTGTACTGTCTCTACTGTCTCACTGTGTTCAGTGTGAATCAGACTGTAATGTCTCTACTGACTCACTGTGTTCAGTGTGAATCAGACTGTACTGACTCTACTGCCTCACTGTGTTCAGTGTGAATCAGACTGTACTGTCTCTACTGACTCACTTTGTTCAGTGTAAATCAGACTGTACTGTCTCTACTGCCTCACTGTGTTCAGTGTGAATCAGACTGTACTGTCTCTACTGTCTCACTGTGTTCAGTGTGAATCAGACTGTACTGTCTCTACTGACTCACTGTGTTCAGTGTGAATCAGACTGTACTGTCTCTACTGTCTCACTGTGTTCAGTGTGAATCAGACTGTAATGTCTCTACTGACTCACTGTGTTCAGTGTGAATCAGACTGTACTGACTCTACTGTCTCACTGTGTTCAGTGTGAATCAGACTGTACTGTCTCTACTGTCTCACTGTGTTCAGTGTGAATCAGACTGTACTGTCTCTACTGACTCACTGTGTTCAGTGTGAATCAGACTGTACTGTCTCTACTGACTCACTGTGTTCAGTGTGAATCAGACTGTACTGTCTCTACTGACTCACTGTGTTCAGTGTGAATCAGACTGTACTCTCTCACTGTGTTCAGTGTGAATCAGACTGTACTGACTCACTGTGTTCAGTGTGAATCAGACTGTACTGTCTCTACTGACTCACTGTGTTCAGTGTGAATCAGACTGTACTGTCTCTACTGACTCACTGTGTTCAGTGTGAATCAGACTGTACTGTCTCTACTGACTCACTGTGTTCAGTGTGAATCAGACTGTACTGACTCACTGTGTTCAGTGTGAATCAGACTGTACTGTCTCTACTGACTCACTGTGTTCAGTGTGAATCAGACTGTACTGACTCACTGTGTTCAGTGTGAATCAGACTGTACTGACTCTACTGCCTCACTGTGTTCAGTGTGAATCAGACTGTACTGTCTCTACTGACTCACTGTGTTCAGTGTGAATCAGACTGTACTGTCTCTACTGACTCACTGTGTTCAGTGTGAATCAGACTGTACTGTCTCTACTGACTCACTGTGTTCAGTGTGAATCAGACTGTACTGACTCACTGTGTTCAGTGTGAATCAGACTGTACTGTCTCTACTGACTCACTGTGTTCAGTGTGAATCAGACTGTACTGTCTCTACTGACTCACTGTGTTCAGTGTGAATCAGACTGTACTGTCTCTACTGACTCACTGTGTTCAGTGTGAATCAGACTGTACTCTCTCACTGTGTTCAGTGTGAATCAGACTGTACTGACTCACTGTGTTCAGTGTGAATCAGACTGTACTGTCTCTACTGACTCACTGTGTTCAGTGTGAATCAGACTGTACTGTCTCTACTGACTCACTGTGTTCAGTGTGAATCAGACTGTACTGTCTCTACTGACTCACTGTGTTCAGTGTGAATCAGACTGTACTGACTCACTGTGTTCAGTGTGAATCAGACTGTACTGTCTCTACTGACTCACTGTGTTCAGTGTGAATCAGACTGTACTGACTCACTGTGTTCAGTGTGAATCAGACTGTACTGACTCTACTGCCTCACTGTGTTCAGTGTGAATCAGACTGTACTGTCTCTACTGACTCACTGTGTTCAGTGTGAATCAGACTGTACTGTCTCTACTGACTCACTGTGTTCAGTGTGAATCAGACTGTACTCTCTCACTGTGTTCAGTGTGAATCAGACTGTACTGACTCACTGTGTTCAGTGTGAATCAGACTGTACTGTCTCTACTGACTCACTGTGTTCAGTGTGAATCAGACTGTACTGTCTCTACTGACTCACTGTGTTCAGTGTGAATCAGACTGTACTGTCTCTACTGACTCACTGTGTTCAGTGTGAATCAGACTGTACTGACTCACTGTGTTCAGTGTGAATCAGACTGTACTGTCTCTACTGACTCACTGTGTTCAGTGTGAATCAGACTGTACTGACTCACTGTGTTCAGTGTGAATCAGACTCTACTGACTCTACTGCCTCACTGTGTTCAGTGTGAATCAGACTGTACTGTCTCTACTGACTCACTGTGTTCAGTGTGAATCAGACTGTACTGTCTCTACTGACTCACTGTGTTCAGTGTGAATCAGACTGTACTGTCTCTACTGACTCACTGTGTTCAGTGTGAATCAGACTGTACTGACTCACTGTGTTCAGTGTGAATCAGACTGTACTGTCTCTACTGACTCACTGTGTTCAGTGTGAATCAGACTGTACTGTCTCTACTGACTCACTGTGTTCAGTGTGAAACTGGATAGAGAACAAAGCAGCAGCACCTAACAGACTGTTCAGTGAGCTTTATTGCCTGTGTTGTGGTGGATGTGTGCTACTGTAGCACTATGTGCTTTGCTGTGCTTCTCTGTGCTTTGCTGTGCCTTGCTGTGGCTTCGCTGTGCCTTGCTGTGGCTTCGCTGTGCCTTGCTGTGCTTCTCTGTGCCTTGCTGTGGCATGCTGTGCTTCTCTGTGCCTGGCTGTGGCATGCTCCTCGAGGGGAAAAAGTGATGAAATGGTGTTGCGTCTCCACTTGTGCATATAATCAGCTGGAAGGCTTTTAACAAAACTCTGCCATTAGCAACTTGCTGTGTTTCTTCACAGCCCAATAAAGACTGGGGCTGCAGAGGCTTTCCTTTTAAATCACTCTGTTTTACTATTGGGTCACACACTGTGCGTGTGTGTGTGTGTGTGTTTTGCCGACTAAGAGGCAGGCCGGTTGCCGCAGAGTGTATACTTGAGAGGACACCAGAGTTTGTAAATCAACCCCCCCCCCTTGTCTTTGGCTACGGCGCCACTCCTCCCATCTCTCTACCAGCCCTGTTCAAACAACACGGCTGGAGAACTCTCAGCACACGCACACACACACTGCTTTTTGCTCAACAGAATTTGTCCTTTCAATGTCAGTTCACAGATCTCGGGATATCTGCAGGAATTATATATATACAAGTGATTATTTTGAAAAGCAGATGCAGCTGGCAATTTGTAATTTCAGGATATAGAAACAGTCACTTTAATATTACTCAGTGTTCTTCTGGTTTTTATTACTGTGTCCATTTAATGTGTTGATGGAATGATAGTGTTATTTCTGCTTAAGTAATGATGGAACTCTATTCCACATCAAGTAACTAATGCAAGCAGAAAAAACGATAAAACTACAACTTATTGAACAATGCGGACTGTGAAATGGCAGACAGGAACACACACACGTACATTGTATTATTATTGTTGTATGGTGGTGTTATAGCTGTTGTATTGTAGATATGTAGTGGTGTAATAATGTTCTATGATGTATTGTGTTATTTAGATTTGTTGGTGTGATTTGTTTGGACCCCAGGGAAGAGTAGCTAATGGGGATCCCTAATAAATACACATACTAAATGGGATCAGACATGACGCGTTAGCACTCTGTTCCTCCGTCCCAATAAGCCCGTTCTGTCTCCATCTGTTTTCCTCTGTGATGGAATAACACGGTGATATTACATTCAATTCCCGTTTACACCTCGAAAGTTATTGCATATGCTTTGCTCCTTGTAATTAGATTCCCCTGCTCAGAGTAGATTTGTATCAAACAAGGTAAGGAAATTGCTTTACTTTTTGGGCTGTCGACTCGGTTAATTTCCTATGTAACCTCCCGTCTACTCAGATTGTGTTTAGTTAGTCAAACATTTTTCGTAGTATCTGAAGAGCAGCTCCGTCTTGTCGAGGTTCAGCTTGAGGTGATGGGCCGACATCCAAGCTGAGATATCTGCCAGGCTGGGTGTCAGAAGGGGGGAATGATGGTTAAAGGTATCCAAGGCAGCAGATCCATCTAGGAGAATGAAAACAGAGGAGAGAGAGTCAGCTTTGGCAGTGCAGAGAGCATCCGTGACACAGAGAAGAGCAGTCTTGGTTGAGTGAGCCACCTTGAAGACTGACTGGTTAGGGTCAAGAAGATTGTTCTGAGAGAGATAACGAGAGAGTTGGTCAGAGACCGCACACTCAAGTGTTTTTGAAAGAAAAGAAAGAAGGGATACAGGTCTTTAGTGTTTGACATACGAGGGTTAAGTGTTGGTTTCTTGAGGAGGGGAGCGACTCGGGCCCCTTTTGAAGTCAGAGGGGACGCAGCCAGTGGTCAGCAGGATTTCATCTGGAGAGAGAGAGGGGAGAAAGGGGTCCTGTAAGTCACTTTGGATAAAAGTGTTTGCTAAACATGACCATGTTGCATAAGAGAGGCAGTGTTGTGTGACCAGGAACAGGTGGCTGTCTCTCCTTGGTGCTATGTTGCTTTGTGTACCACCTCCCCACTGTGTGCTGTAGAGACTGAGGCTGCTTCCTGTTCTGGTTAAAGTCGCCAGTTGGACTGAGGCTGCTTCCTGTTCTGGTTAAAGTCGCCAGTTGGACTGAGGCTGCTTCCTGTTCTGGTTCTTACAGAGCAAGGTTCCAGTTGGTCGGGAAATAATTAGACAAAGCTCCGGGAACTTACGATGCCTCGTCAAAATGTCCCTGCAGTTAACCAGCTACATTGGTGTCATATTTTTACAGTTTTTTGTCTTTCTCTCTCCCTCTTTCTCTCTCTCCCTTTTTATCTGCTGCTCTTTCTCTCGGTTCGCAGACCATCCATCCCAGCCGAGCAACAAGCCAAAACAGTACCAGCACAAGAGACAGAAGGCCGGCTCGGTCTCTCATCGCGGACCAATACAGCCGTATGGCGGAAGATCACTCCACTTCCAGCGATGAGAGCCACTGCCCAGCCCCAGCCCTGTCGTCTAGTGGCCCCGGGGGAGGCAGGGACCATGCAGGACCCCCTAGGAGACCAGAAGGGGCTCTGACCTCATCAGAGGTAGGGGCTCTCAGGAGAATCGACTACCCAGCCAGCCAGATCCCCCGGGCGGTGGGGGTGGGGGCTGTGGTGTGGGGC
Source organism: Salvelinus alpinus (assembly GCF_045679555.1). NCBI lineage: Eukaryota > Metazoa > Chordata > Actinopteri > Salmoniformes > Salmonidae > Salvelinus > Salvelinus alpinus. The sequence goes on from NC_092090.1 coordinate 92,423,076, forward strand.
AGCAGCTCCAGCCTCCAGAGCCGAGGCAGTCCCTGCCGCAGCAGCCTCTCCTCAAACAGCGAGAGAGCCCCTGTACCTATCCCTTGCCAACCTTCTTTCTCCACCTCATCTTCCTCTTCCTCCTTCACGGGCCGCCTGGGCCAGCCTCCCAGAGGGCCCCTTTCCCTGCACATGTACAGCCGCAAGAACGTCTTCCTGCAGCACTCACTTCAAACTGCCGAACTGCAGGCCCTGGCCCAACACGACGGCTAAGGCACTGGCGTCGTGCCCACACACACACGCACGCACGCACACACACAACCACTCAGACTTACACACACCTTTCACTTTCCCCATATCCCCATATCCCCATATCCCCATATCCCCATATCCCCTAAAACATATAATTGAATGGACACATCACCGTCTGAATCATGGAAGTGAAAGTCATCTCTGGAATTCACCTAACAATCAGTGTCCTCAACCCTCAAAACTTCCAATCAACTTGACTTTAGCTCAAATCCTACCCATTTCTTACATTTCATTGATCTCAACCCTTGCTGTCAGTCCTTCCCATCCCTGAGCAGAGTATGCTGTAACAGACACTATCCTGTACCCACCATCTAGATCACAGTATTGGGACATTAGCCGCTTTTCTTCTGAAATGCATATTCTGTGTTACACGATCATCCAAGCATACCTCTAGACTCACAGAACCTCGGAAGGTACATGTCTGTGTGGTTCTGTGCATTTGACCACTTTGACATATTAAAAGGTTGATAGATGTGCTCACTTGAACACACACACACACACACACACACACACACACACACACACACACACACACACACACACACACACACACACACACACACACACACACACACACACACACACACACACACACACACACCAGCCAGTCTACCAGTCATTCAGTCAGTCTACCAGTCATTCAGTCAGTCATTTAGCCAGCCAGTCAGTCAGTCTGCCAGCCAGCTAGTCAGTCTGCCAGTCAGTCTGCCAGTCAGTCTGGCACTCAGCCAGCCAGTCTGCCCGCCAGCCAGTCAGCCAAACACCTTAGATCAGCACTAAATGAGCGTTGGCTGACAGCTGCTTATGCCCACACACACACTGCTATTACACCCTAACATGGAGACACTCCACTCCCCTCTCAGCTCTAACACTACAGGGAATTAACTAATGTGAACGTTACAGTTTTGTCAGCATAGCTGAACATGGCCAATCCATGCTGCTCATTGCACTGACAATGTGACTGACATTCTTCTCATATTTGCCAAATCCTGTCAAAGATCCCAACTCTGATTTCTGACACACAGACAGTCAGTCCCATTTAAGGGAGTTTCATTCATTAACCTTTTAATTATTGCATGCTTTTTAAGATTATATACACATTTAAGTGGGGGGGGGGGGCTTTTGTACAGTGAAAGTGGGTGTCTTTAATAAGAACAGATGTCTGTCTACACCTGACACTTTTTTATATGTGGATATCGTAAACTGGGACGATTCACCAGGGAAGGTACTCATAAAGCATCTGAGTGCTGATCTAAGATCAGTTTAGTCTTTTAGATAAATAATGAATTAGATGATGCATACAGGAGCTACCTGATCCTAGATCAGCACTCCTGCTTTGAGAGGCTGTATAATGTCTCGTGTGAGAATATAACCCTATCCTTGTACTGTCACTTATTTAAGGCAATAGGTCTCGTTCTCAAGGCATAGCGTTTCATATTTGGAGAACACCACTGTGATAACAATGTTGATGGTACATGAGAATGCACATCTTTGAACTGTAAGATGGGTTTATAAAAAAAGAACGGTCATGAGCTGTAATGATAATTAGACACATGATGATTTTTGTAACAATGTACATGAAACTGCCATGGAACTGGACTCAATGCTACAGTACATAGTGGTGTACAGTATAGAGGCTGCTGGGAGACTGTCTGTCTGTTGTGTCTGTTCTCTTTGGAAACAGCAGAAAGTGGTTGAGTATGCTCCAGTCTAGTTAGAGTCCAGTCTAGTTAGAGTCCAGTCTAGTTGGAGTCCAGTCTAGTCCAGTCTAGTTGGAGTCCAGTCTAGTTGGAGTCCAGTCTAGTTGGAGTCCAGTCTAGTCCAGTCTAGTTGGAGTCCAGTCTAGTCCAGTCTAGTTGGAGTCCAGTCTAGTTGGAGTCCAGTCTAGTCCAGTCTAGTTGGAGTCCAGTCTAGTTGGAGTCCAGTCTAGTTAGAGTCCAGTCTAGTTAGAGTCCAGTCTAGTTGGAGTCCAGTCTAGTCCAGTCTAGTTGGAGTCCAGTCTAGTTGGAGTCCAGTCTAGTTAGAGTCCAGTCTAGTTAGAGTCCAGTCTAGTTAGAGTCCAGTCTAGTTGGAGTCCAGTCTAGTTGGAGTCCAGTCTAGTTAGAGTCCAGTCTAGTTGGAGCAAAAGCAAGGACTCATAGAGGTGAAGGACATCTTGAAGAAATGCAGCTTTACTCTCCCCCGGTCCAGCTCCTCTCCCTCAGGATTACTGCTCCACTTTCTCTCTCCCTCTCTCCTCTCTCTCCCTCTCTCCTCTCTCTCCCTCTCTCCTCTCTCTCCCTCTCTCTCCCTCTCTCCTCTCTCTCCCTCTCTCCTCTCTCTCCCTCTCTCCTCTCTCTCCCGCTCTCCTCTCTCTCCCGCTCTCCTCTCTCTCCCTCTACCTCTCTCTCCCTCTCTCCTCTCTCTCCCTCTACCTCTCTCTCCCTCTCTACCTCTTTCTCCCTCTCTCCTCTCTCTCCCGCTCTACTCTTTCTCTCTCTCCCTCTCAGCCTACTTACACTAGCCAAGCATTGTCACACCTAGAGAGAGTGAAAGAGAGAGTGGTTTGGAGGAGGGAATGTCTTCAGTGCTCTCTCTATCCTGTGTTTAGCGGGGCTCTCTGTATCCCATGACGACAACGATGGGCTAGTACATCAGGTGTCAAACTCATTCCACAGAGGGCCGTGTGTCTGCCAGTTTTCACTCCACCCTTGTACTTGATTGATGAATTAAGGTGACTAATTAGTAAGGAACTCCCCTCAGCTGGATGTCTAGGGCTTAATTGAAATGAAAAAACAAAAACCTGCAGACACTCTTCCCTCATGGAATGAGTTTGACACCCCTGGGCTAGTGGAAGCGATGACGTTCTGCCAAACACAGCCAACCCACCAGCCGGTATCCCCCCAGCCAGCGCACCAGCCGGTATCCCCCAGCCAGCGCACCAGCCGGTATCCCCCCCCAGCCAACCCACCAGCCGGTGTCCCCCCAGCCAGCGCACCAGCCGGTATCCCCCAGCCAGCGCACCAGCCGGTATCCCCCCCCAGCCAACCCACCAGCCGGTGTCCCCCCAGCCAGCGCACCAGCCGGTATCCCCCCAGCCAGCGCACCAGCCGGTATCCCCCCCCAGCCAACCCACCAGCCGGTGTCCCCCCAGCCAGCGCACCAGCCGGTGTCCCCCCCCAGCCAACCCACCAGCCGGTATCCCCCCCCAGCCAACCCACCAGCCGGTGTCCCCCCAGCCAGCGCACCAACCGGTATCCCCCCAGCCAGCGCACCAACCGGTATCCCCCCAGCCAGCGCACCAACCGGTATCCCCCCAGCCAGCCCACCAGCCGGTATCCCCCCAGCCAGCGCACCAACTGGTATCCCCCCAGCCAGCCCACCAGCCGGTGTCCCCCCAGCCAGCCCACCAGCCGGTATCCCCCCAGCCAGCGCACCAACCGGTATCCCCCCAGCCAGCGCACCAACCGGTATCCCCCCAGCCAGCGCACCAGCCGGTATCCCCCCAGCCAGCGCACCAACCGGTATCCCCCCAGCCAGCCCACCAGCCGGTATCCCCCCAGCCAGCGCACCAACTGGTATCCCCCCAGCCAGCCCACCAGCCGGTGTCCCCCCAGCCAGCCCACCAGCCGGTATCCCCCCAGCCAGCGCACCAGCCGGTATCCCCCCAGCCAGCGCACCAGCCGGTATCCCCCAGCCAGCCCCCCAGCCGGTATCCCCCCAGCCAGCCCATCAGCCTGTATCTCCACAGCCAACCCCCAAGCCTCCCAGCCTGTATCCCCCCAGCCTGCATCTCCACAGCCAGCCAGCCTGTATCTCCACAGCCAGCCCCCAAGCCTCCCAGCCTGTATCCCCCCAGCCTGCATCTCCACAGCCAGCTAGCCTGTATCTCCACAGCGTTTGCACCTGATTCCACGATGTGTTTAATACGAAGTGTAATAATTCTGGATCATTTCCTGTACGGTTTACATGTTGGTGGGTTCAGCTTTAATTATTGCAGCTTTGGGATAGATCAACATACTGCTCGCAGGACAAGGATTGGGAATAGAAAGGGGAGCTGAAGGTTTAAGGACAAAGTTGTGGTTTTGAGTTCTGAACAATTGTGTACACAATTGAAGAACAATGATATATTCTCTTGTAGTGGACAGATCATCACAAGAGTCTCAGTAATTTATGTTTCTTAACTGACCACAAAGTCCAGGACACTTCGTTGACTTTTAGCTCTCATATTGTTCACCTTTTATTTGATGTTTTGTGAAATTGGATAACAAGGACTTATTATTTAGAAAGTTTTTATAAAGAACATGACTGTATTTACACACTGGTGACATGATGTTATATTCTGTATATTGTACATAGATAAGCCCTGTTAATATTCATGTAAGTCGATTTAAGGTTATTTTTTAAAACATTTACAGGGTTCACAATGTAGAGAAATGAGAGAACCAACAACAAAAAAATAATACTATGTCAGGTGGTCTCTCCACCACAATAGTTGTTTTAATAAATTATTTTCACTCTGTATTATTTACTCATAAAAAATGAGAAGTGAAGCTCGGCGTGCGGTGCTGTTGACTTTGGTGACATTGAACCAATCTACTAGAGTTTCTTTCGTTTGGGTGTTGGGTTATCGCTAATTATGTTTGGATGGCTTTATCCCGCAGGGTTGGCTGCTCTCCCCTATTCATTAGAGCTGCAGACACCCTCCAGTAGCTCTCGAGATAGCTACTGGCGTTGAGAGTGAAGTGGAGGAGGAGACCCTCATTAAACGACTCAACCAATGAATGCACTGTTGATACAGTGAAGCATACCACCAACGAGCAACAAGTCACGCTGCTGCCTCGAGGGCTACGTTCAGTGGACAAGCTTTGTACAATGTTGCAGATAATAATGCCATGAATATAACCAATGTGATTTCTGTCAGAGGCATGTTTTTCTTCACATACTGTATTTCTATCTGCAAAGCGTTTTACTACTGAACGTGGCCTAGGTTTGTCTGGCAGTTTATCAACATTTACATTCATATTGTCAACATGCACTGAGTGTACGAAGCATAAAGAACACCTGCTCTTTCCACCTGGTCTCAGAACATTTTCGTATTATTCTGTACATAAATCCGAGACACTCCCATTTAGTATGATATGTTATATTTCATATGGTATGTATTCATTTGTGGATGTCCATCACCCATTTCGTTTGATATGTTACGGTTTACAATTTGTATTTTATGTTAGGAATTTGCAAAACGTACAATATGTAACAAATTTGCAGAATGTATGATATGTTACCAATTTTAGCTAGTTAGCTAGCTGGCTAACGTTAGCTAGGCTAAAGGTTAGGGTTAAGTTTAGGAGTTAGGTTAAAAGGTTAGGGTTGGGGGAAGGGTTAGCTAACATGCTAAGTAGCTGCTAAGTATCTAAAAAAGTAGTAAGTGGTTGAAAAGTTGATAAAATGCTAAAGTTGTTGGTGATGAGATTTGAACTCACAACCTTTGGGTTGCTAAACTTTCTCATTATACACCCACCCTTCTACTCCGATCAACTACCCTACTTTCGTTTTTGCCTGAAGTAAACATCTGTCTTATGTAACCATACCAAACGTAACATATCATACTAATTTGAGTGTCCCGTATTTACTTTTACTATGCTATGTCTAGACTATGAGACGAAGCTGTCTCTTTCCTGACCAGGTGAATCCAGGTGAAAGCTATGATCCCACATTGATGTCACCTGTTAAATCCACTTCGATCCGAGTAGATGAAGGAGAGGAGACAGGTTAAAGAATGATTTTTAAGCCTTGAGACAATTAGGACATTGATTGTGTATGTGTGCCATTGAGGGTGAATGGGAAAGACTAAAGGTTTAAAATGCCTTTTGAACCCCCCCATTGGACATCCAGACAACTTGACACAACTGTGGGAAACATTGGAGTCAACATGGGCTAGCAATCCTGTGGAAAGCTTTCGACATCTTGTAGAGTCCATGCCCCCAACCTATTAAGGCTGTTCTGAGGGCAAAAAAATATATATATATATATTGGCATGGTGTTCGTAATGTTTTGTACTCTGTGTATATGAAACTGGACTCAAACCGCCTGGCCAAAGCACTCCGTGACACCAACCAACTAATCCCAGTCGCGTGAGTATTTGAGTGTGTTTCCAATTGAAAGGTGAGCCTGTTCTGTGTGTGTGAGGAAGTGAGTCTCTCTCTCTCCAGTATGTCATTAAATACGTGTCTTTATACAATGAGTGTACAAAACATTAAGAACGCCTTCCTAATAGTGTTTCACCCCAGTTTGCCCTCAGAACAGCCTCAATTTGTCGAGGCATGGACTCTACAAAGTGTTGAAAGGCCCATGTTGACTCCAATAGTTCCTACAGTTGTGTCAAGTTGTCTGGATGTTCTTTAGGTGGTGGGCCGTTCTTGATACACATGGGAAACTGTTGAGCAAGAAAAAACCCAACAGCGTTGCAGTTCATGACACAAACCGGTGTGCCTGGCGTCTACTACCATGCGCCGTTCAAAGGCACTTAAATCTTTTGTCTTCCCCTCTGAGTGACACAAACCGGTGTGCCTGGCGTCTACTACCATGCGCCGTTCAAAGGCACTTAAATCTTTTGTCTTCTCCTCTCAGTGACACACATACACAATCCACGTCTCAATTGTCTCAAGGCTTAAAAATCCTTCTTTAACCTATCTCCTTCCCTTCATCTACTCGGATAAAAGTGGATTTAACAGGTGACATCAATAAGGGATCATAGCATTCACCTGGTCAGTCTGTGTCATGAAAGAGTAGGTCTCTAATGTTTTGTACACTCAGTGGAGATAGGGAGAACAGTTGGGGTTTTGAGCTCCCTATTTCAGTGTTGTGTCAGTCAACTGCAGGTTTTGTCTGCTCCTAGCCTGCTATCTATAGTACAGACTCTCCCTGGCTTATACACCCATTGATGATTGGTGTCACTAACATCTTTTGAAGCCCAGCCTCTGAATATCTCTTGTCACGCTGTCGTTTGTCACAATAAGAGTGGACGTGGATCCATACTGTGCTGGTGCTCTCTCTCTCTGCTCTGTCGTGCCTGTCACCCCTCCTAAATGTCCTCCGTAAATCTTCTTATTGCATTGCTCTCGTTTATTACATCAGACCTCACAGCTCAGAGGCCTGTAGTGAACCACAGTGACATCCCCACTCCGTAGCCCCTCGATGGCAATCTCTCTCTCTCTCTCCTGCTTTTCACTCCTCTCGTGTCCTCTGCATCCTTAACTACTTTTAGGCCTAAAAAGAGGCCAGGGCTGAACCTAAAAAGGCCCCTGGCATCACAGGGAATTAAGAGTTCCGTGTGAACTACGGTGAGTAAAGGCAGCAGAGGCATTGCAGAGATAAATGGGGATGTTTACTTTGAGGGAGGCGGCCATTGAAATGCACAAACCTTTAATGCTCATCTCTGCCTCTGTGAAATTGCATTTGTTACGTGTGACACTTTGGTATATATCTCACCGACGCACTGAAGACTGAGTGTTGGACTATGCTGTTGCTGGGAGGTTGATTCTCCGTGGTTCGCTCTGTCAGAGAGGAGCTTTTTGATTGTGTTTAAACAATTCAGAAAGGCACACACATCTGAGCTATCTTGTTGCAGGTGCATAGAAACAATGAGATCATTTGAAATAAAACAGAAACCCACACACTGCCCTTGCTAGTATCAGTAAATCACGGATATGTAATTTCACAAAGCCCCCTCATAGAATCTGTCATCCTTTTATTATCTTATTTGAAAAAGAACAACATAATTAAATAAAACTTGGTCACATCCCAAGGTTCTCTCTAAGGAAATATAAACCACAGCTATTGTTTAATGGCACAATATTCTATTATTCTATAATAATAATGATGATCTGGTTGTTCATCCTACAAATCAACATAAAGGTTATATTATCCCCCTCAGTAGATCCCTTAACACAGTGTACAATAACGTTTTCAAATTACGTTAGATCCAAAGCATTGTCATTACTGTGTGAGCAGTTTCTATAACACAATCATCAGTGGAGAAACTGCAGTCTTCAGAAGCCAATTAGACCTATCCGGATACATGTAGTGGTTCTCTGTGGCTCAGTTGGTAGAGAATGGCACTTGCAACGCTGGGGCCACCCATACAAAAAATTTATGCACACATGACAGAAAGTCATTTTGGATAGAAGCGTCTGCCTCAAGCTGACCACACCGGTGGGCACGGTTCCTGGGTAATGCGATTACAACTTGGACCTGCTTCCAAGGCACCAGTGATTATGGTGTCAGACTGTGCCAACACCCCTCAAACACAGAGAAGGTCAGTGTGTGCCCAGTAACCATGCCCCCCCCCCCACACCCCCTGTGGAGATGCCCATCTTTCAGCTGCCCAACAGCGATGCCCTCTACAGTAACCCCCAGAGAGACATGCTGGCACAAGGAGATAGCAGTGCCTGCCAAGGGGAGAGAGACGTGCACACATGCAAACCTACTGTGAAGGGATATAGGAAGAGGTTAATAGGCAAACAATGGGATAGGCGATGTCTGCAGTTTACAGCCGTGTTTACAAACAATCAGCCGTGTCTGGGTTTATACCACTGGTGTTTACAAACAATCAGCCGTGTCTGGGTTTATACCACTGGTGTTTACAAACAATCAGCCGTGTCTGGGTATATACCACTGGTGTTTACAAACAATCAGCCGTGTCTGGGTTTATACCACTGGTGTTTACAAACAATCAGCCGTGTCTGGGTTTATACCACTGGTGTTTACAAACAATCGTGTACTGCAGGGATCATCAACTTGATTCAGCCGCGGGCCGACTATTTTCTTGAGTGGATGGTGCGGCGGATGAATCAGAATTAGTTGGGTAACATAGATAAATAAGATGTTTTATTTACACAATATGCTTATGTGAGATACTTGTCATTAGAATGTATCCCTTTGGACTATACTGTTGACAGTTGCACTTTTCCCTTCTCAGCTTGGGCTCAGTCACTTGGGGCTCAGAGAGGGGAGAGGTTAGGCTTGTCTTTTACAATGTCTTTGGCCAATACATCCTAAAGAGCATTCCAGATAGTAAAGGTAATGTTTTGGTACTGTGAAGTACCAGGAACGAGATTAGAACCTCGTTTTAGAGACCAAACGGAGCGATAATTTATAGCTAATGCTATCTGGCTATGGGATACTCCTTTCTCAAGTAAAAGGCCCTTTGTGAAGAGTTCCTAAAGATCTGTGGTTCGTCATGTAAGTTGAGAGGGGTGTGTCTTTGCTATAAAAGATCTCAGTTGCCATTATGTTGGGACTCACAACAATTCATTATAGATAGTGAATTGTTGAAAGTCACAGGGCTATGGTAAAGCTCATATTATTAAAGATGAGTTTTAAGTATAACTCTGACTGGTGTGTGGTTTGTAACTCTCCTCATTTGGTAATACAGGAAATTGCCACGACAATGGTCAGGAGGACGGAACATAATTAAGCAATAAGCACTGAGGGGGTGTGGTAAATGGCCAATATACCACGGTTAAGGGCTGTTCTTATGCACAACACAACGCGAAGTGCCTTGACACAGCCCTTAGCTGTTGTCCCCAAGGTGCCTTATTGCTATCATAAACTGGTTACCAACGTAATTAGAGCAGTAAGAATAAATGTTTTGTCATACCCGTGGTTACGGACTGCTATCACCATTCAGGGCTCGATCCACCCAGTTTGTAATAACAAATAGTTTGTAGACTGCATATTGACTGCAAGAAGCCCAAACAGGTATAATGTTTGACTAAAACATAATCATTTAATACCTTGCTTACATATGATATGTGATATGATATGATCACGTGTCTCTCTACTATGTGTGGTAATACTTGGGAACAGATTTATTCAAATAAAAATCACTTGGAGCTCATTTCCTTGTGTTTTTACAGTCTTTTATGTCCAACAATGAAAATGATATATATCTATTTTTATTTATTTATTTATTTTTGCTCAGAAAACTTGAGGGATCAAATAAAACCAGCCACGGACCAAATTTGGCCCACGGGCCGCCAGTTGGGGGACCCTGGTGTACTGTAATATCACAAAGTATCAACCATTGTCCCGAAGGTCCTCCAGTGTCAGGGTTTGAGAATACTCCCAGTCTCTCTTCCATCTTTTTATTATTATCTTCGTCGTCCATATGGGACTTCTACTGCAGTAGCCCAGGCCATGTTTAGAGTAGGTTATAGTTTTGTATTGTGTTTGCTTGGATGAGGGCAAACGGTCTTGTTGATCAAACAGCATCAGACTTGAGCATCTCCTTCATCTGAGGCAATTTCCCAGAGAGATGAGGCTTAGGCTGCCTGCCGCAGCTCTGGAGTGTAATATGTGTAATATCCCCATCTCCCAGACTGCCTTTCACAAGACGCTTTGCTACAGCATAACAAAGGACACGTAATGGCAAATGAATACTCATATTATTCCCTATGTGAAAAAGGAGAGAGACCCGTTACGTTTCATGTTCATAAACACGATGCACAATAATAAACGACGGCGGGTCTTTATACGATAGTATGTTTCTGGAATTGGAAATGAAATCCTAGCGATAGGGGGAGTGATGTGGATTGCGGCGCTGTGGCTGCAGTTCCGTCAGGGGAGTATGTGGGTTACAGCAGGCTCATTTGCGCTGTGATTATCGGTGCTTTGCTGAAGGTGTGAGCAGGAAGGGAGGCTGTTCCTGGTTTAGGCCAGTTATACAGGCCAAGAGCAGACCATTATGGAGGCTGCTCTGTTTCACTCTGGTGTGTCTCAAATGGCACCCTATTCCCTATGGTGAACTGCCTTTGACCAGAGTGTTGTGCACTACAGAGGGAATGGCCATTTGAGACGTAGTCATCATTAAGACCAGACCAGAACACATTGGACAGATAGATAATAGAACACAATATATTCACATGAACCACTCAAAGATATTCAAGTACACTCAAATACATTGATGCAGTCAAATGTTATTTACATCAAAACATGTACAACTTGCCAAGTATTATGTAAAGTATTATGAAGGTTTATTCATGCTCACAGCTAAATTATAATGTATTATACCTGTTGACTTCCGTGTTACTCATAATTTATTGTCCCTATGCAGCCTACAAGTGTGTTTCATGAGATGGAACAATCGAGGCATGAAACTGAGCCATATTCAGTGTTGATTTCCTGCTAGAGAGGAGTGTCCATTATGTGTAAATCTATACAGCAGACAGTGGTGGTTCACAGATGAAAGCCTCCCAAGACACATCCTGGAGCTACAGTGGAACAACGATGGATGACGATCCTCCACACCTGCACAACTCACAGCTGTTGTGCCTGCAGGATATTTTATTTCTGTGAAAGGGCTGCTAGTCACAGTCCTGCTGTACTCTGGGCCGGTAGGTAGCCTAGTGGTTAGAGCGTTGGACTAGTAACCGGACTTGTAAAAATCTGTCGTTCTGCACCTGAACAAGTGTCACGATCGTCGTAAAGATGAGACCAAGGCACAGCGTGAGTAGAGTTCCACATAATATTAATCAACTGAAACTCACCTAACAAAACAACAAACAACCAAACAAAACGTGAAGCTACAGGTGTGCACTCAGGCAACTCAATGTAGACAAGATCCCACAACATAAACGAGGAAATGGCTGCCTAAATATGATCCCCAATCAGAGACGACGATAAACAGCTGTCTCTGATTGGGAACCATATCAGGCCACCATAGACATACAAAACCCCTAGACAATACAAACCCTAGACATACAAAAACCCTAGACATACAAAACTAGCGTACCCACCCTAGTCACACCCTGACCTAACCAAAATATATAGAAAAACAGAGATATCTAAGGTCAGGGCGTGACAACAAGGCAGCTAACCCACTGTTCCTAGGCCGTCATTGAAAATAAGAATTTGTTCTTAACTGACTTGCCTAGTTAAATAAAGGTAAAATATATATATTTTTTTTAACTCTACGTTGTGCGCAGGTCTTCATCCCACGTGCACATTAACAGCACTGCAGGCCCATACTTCCTGGAACTCTCCAGGATTTCCACTCTGAGAGAGACTATCTTCCCTGTTCTGTTTTGGATTCCACCATAGCTGCTCTCACACCCTGATACGCGCCACAGTTTTAATTTTGGCGGGAGTCGGCAACAGCTGAGGCGGAATCCTGTACCGCAAGCTAGAGGATATTTATTTTGCGGCCTTTATGGCACCCGAGATGCATTGCAACAGTGAGCAGCCATCCATCTCGTGATAATTATGACCCACCGACTCGGTGATTGTAATTATGACCCACCGACTCGGTGATTGTAATTATGACCCACCGACTCGGTGATTGCATTAAATCTGTGTCGCTGCCTCTGTGGAAAATAAAACGCTGGCACGGGGGTTCTCACTTTAGTTCCTACCTGCTTCAATTAAGTTCCTGCTGTTTTTCATTTGGGGCACGTGGCTTCTATAACCTCCTCTTCAACGTGCTTTCCTCTATTAACCGACCAAACAAAATCTCCCTCGTCACAGGACTGACAGGTTGAGGGCCCGCAGAGAGGCTCCAAGACTTCCTTCAATCTTGGCAGCGGTGAAAGAGGACGTTTTCAACTCACGGTTCCTCTGCTACTCGCCTGTGTGTGTCAGTGGCCATTTTGTCTATGCAAATGCCTCTTGTTCTCTCCTGGGCTTTCATCGTCTCGGGGTGGCCACGGCCCAGACAGTCCACCTTATTTCATCTCAACTCGCTTTCTCCTGCTTTTAGGGTCAGTCAGCTAGAAAGCCAATTAGTCTGTCTCTCTTTATCACCTGAATGTGAATGTGAATGTGGGTGTGGGTGTGGGGCCAGTGGTGATGCAGAGGCGAACGTTGTTCTTTTGAGACCTTATAGAGCACACCAGAGAACAGCTATGTTAAAGTGAACCTTTTGCGAAGGGGAACCAGACCAAACCAGACAAGGGCACATCGTTTCTAGATGAAACACTCAGACTGAGGCACTGAAACACAATTATAAAAGTGCATCAGAACACATTATAAATCTGTGACATAAAATGAATGACCCAATTTCTACACAAAATAACCCTGCTCTGCGCTGAAGAGCTCTTGCATGAAAAAACGGAAACGCACAATGGCAGGGTACAATGCGATGGCAAATTTAGAAAACAGTTCACCAAAACACCGGCTTTCTAACAAATCGCAGTGTGTGGAGGATTTATGGAATTTATACCCGTGCATGAATTGACAGTTATTCTGAAGATTAAATTGGAATTGGCTCATAGATGTGCCAGAGATTTATTACAATAAAGCAATGCAAATATTGAATAATTTACATGAGGAGTTGATGCACTTTCTGCCTCATATAGTTGGTGATTAAATAAGCTGGTCTGACTATAATTCGTATGGGGTGAAGAGAGAGAGAGAGAGAGAGAGACAGAGTAGAAACTGGGAGAGAGAGAGAGTAGAGCTGGAGAGAGAGAGAGAGAGAGGTAGTAAGAGGGAGGGTAGAAAGTAGAGATAAAGAGAGAGTGAGAGAGAGAGAAAGACAGAGACCGAGAGAGACAGACATAGTCCAAGAGACAGAGACCGAGAGAGAGAAGGTAGAGACAGACAGAGAGAGTAGATAGAGAGAGAAGGTAGAGACAGACAGACAGAGAGAGTAGATAGAGAGCTAGCTGTGGGTGATTCACTCCACTGTGTGAAAAGCTTATCTTCCCCTGAAGTCTCCTGTTGCGGTCCTCTCCTCTCTGTTGCGGTCCTCTCCTCTCTGTTGCGGTCCTCTCCTCTCTGTTGCGGTCCTCTCCTCTCTGTTGGGTCCTCTCCTCTCTGTTGCGGTCCTCTCCTCTCTGTTGGGTCCTCTCCTCTCTGTTGCGGTCCTCTCCTCTCTGTTGCGGTCCTCTCCTCTCTGTTGGGTCCTCTCCTCTCTGTTGCGGTCCTCTCCTCTCTGTTGGGTCCTCTCCTCTCTGTTGCGGTCCTGTCCTCTCTGTTGGGGTCCTCTCCTCTCTGTTGGGGTCCTCTCCTCTCTGTTGCGGTCCTCTCCTCTCTGTTGGGGTCCTCTCCTCTCTGTTGGGGTCCTCTCCTCTCTGTTGCGGTCCTCTCCTTTCTGTTGGGGTCCTCTCCTCTCTGTTGGGGTCCTCTCCTCTCTGTTGGGTCCTCTCCTCTCTGTTGCGGTCCTCTCCTCTCTGTTGGGTCCTCTCCTCTCTGTTGGGTCCTCTCCTCTCTGTTGGGGTCCTCTCCTCTCTGTTGGGGTCCTTTCCTCTCTGTTGGGTCCTCTCCTCTCTGTTGGGGTCCTCTCCTCTCTGTTGGGGTCCTCTCCTCTCTGTTGCAGTCCTCTCCTCTCTGTTGCGGTCCTCTCCTCTCTGTTGCGGTCCTCTCCTCTCTGTTGGGGTCCTCTCCTCTCTGTTGGGGTCCTCTCCTCTCTGTTGGGTCCTCTCCTCTCTGTTGCGGTCCTCTCCTCTCTGTTGCGGTCCTCTCCTCTCTGTTGCAGTCCTCTCCTCTCTGTTGGGTCCTCTCCTCTCTGTTACGGCCCTCTCCAAATGCATCCCGCTGCTTCAGGTGACAAGCAGCAGCAGATACGGTCACCAGTCTGCAAGGTGATCCATTAATCATGCAAAGCCAATGCAGAGACTAAGGCTGTAACTGTATCCCAAATGGCACCCTATTCCCTATATAGTGCACTACTTTTGACCGGAGCCTTATGAGACCACTACTTAAAAGGAGTGCATTGGGGAATAGAGTGTCATTTGGTATGTATCCTAAGGACCTTTCCCAGGAATTGGTGCAAGCAAACATACACATTTTAGTTACCAGAAGGTATGGCTTTCTCACGAGCTGGAAACACATATTGCCACATCTGTGTATGGATCTGTGTGTTTGTGTTAATTTGTTTGTGTGTGTGTGTATGCATGTTAATTTGTGTGTGTCTGTGTGTGTGTCTCATGTCACCATGCACAGTGACATGTTGCCAGTCTGTGTGTGTCATTTTGTTGCTGTGTCAATGTTCTTTGGTCAGGTGATAGCTCCTCTCTAAGATCAGGTGATAGCTCCTCTCTAAGGACAGGTGATAGCTCCTCTCTAAGGTCAGGTGATAGGTCCTCTCTAAGGACAGGTGATAGCTCCTCTCTAAGGACAGGTGATAGCTCCTCTCTAAGGACAGGTGATAGCTCCTCTCTAAGGACAGGTGATAGCTCCTCTCTAAGGATAGGTGATAGCTCCTCTTGACCCTAGTACACCAAACACACACACACACACACACACACACACACACACACACACACACACACAGAGAGTCAAGAATTTGGATACTAACAAAGTTCACACACTCACCAAAGGAGAAATGACTCCGAGGTTTCATCTGCTTTAACCTTAGAGGATATAAACAAACATTTGTCCCAGAGCTCAGCAACATCTCCTGGCTACATCAAAAGATACATTAATATGCAAAAAATAGTCCACATACTGATCTGTAACATGCTGTAGTTTGTTCGTCTGTGAACTTAACAAGCAGATATATGATGGCATCTGTATCATCAAAGCTGCTTCTGACATTTTGACATCTCTTTACCTGGTGTGAACTGCCTTGTGTATTCAACCTAATGAGCCAGGCAGTTTAAATATAAGGGAGACCTCTGCTGTTTAGTGCTGGTACTCCAAACATCATGATTTGAAATGGACTTTAAAAATTCAGTAACAGTCGCATATTGTTTTGTGTCCATTTTATGTGATTATATCTCATGTCCAGGTCCAGAAATGTGGATAGTGATGAAGGCATTCAAGCGATCCTCAGCTGTTTTAAAGCAGGGTAGGAGTGACAGCCTGAACCAACAGCTCTGTGTTTCAGCACCGGTTTAGTGAACAGCTCCCTCTCCTAGCACTGAGAGACTGACAGGGATTGTGTTGGAGAAGAGCCTTGTTTCAGCACCGGTTTAGTGGACAGCTCCCTTTTTATTTTTGTATTTTTATTTATCCGTTATTTTACCAGGTAAGTTGACTGAGAACAAGTTCTCATTTGCAGCAACGACCTGGGGAATAGTTACAGGGGAGAGGAGGGGGATGAATGAGCCAATTGTAAACTGGGGATTATTAGGTGACCGTGATGGTTTGAGGGCCAGATTGGGAATTTAGCCAGGACACCGGGGTTAACACCCCTACTCTTACGATAAGTGCCATGGGATCTTTAATGACCTCAGAGAGTCAGGACACCCGTTTAACGTCCCATCCGAAAGACGGCACCCTACACAGGGCAGTGTCCCCAATCACTGCCCTGGGGCATTGGGATATTTTTTTAGACCAGAGGAAAGAGTGCCTCCTACTGGCCCTCCAACACCACTTCCAGCAGCATCTGGTCTCCCATCCAGGGACTGACCAGGACCAACCCTGCTTAGCTTCAGAAGCTTCCCTCTCCTAGCACTGAGAGACTGACAGGGATTGTGTTGGAGCAGAGCCTTGTTTCAGCACCGGTTTAGTGGACAGCTCCATTGATCTAAACTGGACCATGGGAAACGTCTCGTGCCTCATTGCCTCTTGACATTTCCAACCATCCTTGACTCTCACCTTATGGCCGAGAGTTTCTCCTGGATCATTACCCATGAGAGGCTCATCTCTATGACTCAGTTCAACCCCCCGCCTGAGGGGCTAGGGTTCTCTCAAGGGAAAGAGCGAGAAACAAACAGGGGCTGAGGGGCTAGGGTTCTCACAAGGGAAAGAGCGAGAAACAAACAGGGGCTGAGGGGCTAGGGTTCTCTCAAGGGAAAGAGAGAGAAACGAGGAAAAAAAGAAGAAAAAACATCTGTGCCTCTGGGCAGCACAGTTGTAACATTTGACAGCAGAGTGAATATGTTGTGAAAGACCAGTCTACATCATGTAGAGGAGGCCATTAGGTACAACATGTTATTGATCAAGCCAGCAGGAGTTCAACACCCTTACTTAACACATATCACAGTCACGCTTTGATAGTGAACTAGGGCTGTATAAGAACAATTTGTGTCTCTGTCTCCCGCATCTCAGTTTGATCTTTGATCAGCTGTCACCCATCTCTCTTGTCTCTATCAATATGTTATCCTCCCTGACTAGGATCTGTAGCATGGTAATGCTGAAGTCGACACGTCTCTTGTCACACTCCGGGGTGAAGTTTCCCCTAGGTGCATGTCTAGGATCAGCTTCCTCTCCCCCAATCCTAAGCCTAACCATTAGTGGGAAAAATGCCAAACTGAACCAAGATCAGTGTCTAGAGGCAACTTCTCCTTACACATCTTGGTACACCTGGAACTTCAATATATTTTATGTCTCTATAGCAGACAACCAATTTATTACCCTTGTGATTTTTACCATTGTGATGTTCTGTAGTGTATCAATCTCATAGCAGTTTGATTGGTTCCCAAAGAAATGCTGCCAGCCTCTTTTCTCTGGAGGTGTCTGAGATGACATCCTATTCACTATATAGTGAGCTACTTTTGACTTGGGCCCATAGCGTTCCCTATGTAGAGAACAGAGGACCAAGTTAGACGCAGCCTCGATGAAAAACATATTCTACTGACTCCACAGAGGTCATTATGTCAGTCATAAATGTACTTGTGCATGCGGCGTACAAAACAAAGTCTCGACACTTCATAAAGCTTCTGTTTACCCGAGATTAAAGTGGAAGGCGCCCGTAACTCCTGAATCAACTCTATGGTCTTTTTCGTTCTGGTGTCGATAAGGAAGCACTTTGATTGTGTTTGTTTGTTGCTATCAATTATTCACAGAGTGAAGATCACAATGTTTGGGTCTCTTCATTTCAGCTGCAGATTTAGTGCCAGAGAACGCCACTCTGGCTTGGTGCTTATAGTGGTGCCTGTGTCTCCATTGGGTTCAATTGCGAACAAACCCATATATTTCTCTCTGTCTCATTAAGGCTAAGTAGGAATACAAAAGGAGCATAGGCTCATAGCACTTCCAACATGTGCTAGGGAGATAAACAAAAGACAGCACAAGATAAGGAACCTGTTATACTGCAAATGTGTATATCAACTGTATATTTGTATATTCACTGTATATAAACTGTATATTTGTATATCAACTGTATATCCACTGTATATAAACTGTATATTTGTATATCAACTGTATATCCACTGTATATTTGTATATCCACTGTATATCCAATGTATATAAACTTTATATTTGTATATCAACTGTATATCCACTGTATATAAACTGTATATTTGTATATCCACTGTATATCCAATGTATATCCACTGTATATCAACTGTATATCCGCTGTATATTTCTATATCCACTGTATATTTGCATATCAATTCTATATCCACTGTATATCCAATGTATATCCACTGTATATCAACTGTATATTTGTATATACACTGCATATTTGCATATCAATTCTATATCCACTGTATATTTGTAAATCCACTGTATATTTGTATATCCACTGTATTTCCACTGTATGTTAACTGTATATCCACTGTATATTTGTATATCCACTGTATATTTGTATATTCACAGTAAATGTGTATATCCACTGTATATCCACTGTATATTTATATGTCCACTGTATATTTGTATATGAACTGTATATCCACTGTGTATCAACTGTATATCCACTGTATATTTGTATATCCACTCTATATACACTTTATATCCATGGTATATCAACTTCATATCCACAGTATATTTGTATATCCACTGTGTATACACTGTATATTTGCATATCAATTGTATATCCACTGTATATTTGTATATCAACTGTATATTTGTATATACACTGTATATTTGTATATCCACTGTATATCAACTGTATATTTGTATATCAACTGTATATTTGTATATCAACTTTATATCCACTGTATATTTGTAAGGCACACACCTGTCGATATACAGTTGAAGTTGGAACATACACCTTAGCTAAATACATTTAAACTCAGTTTTTCCACAATTCCCAAATCAGAGTAAAAATTCCCTGTTTTAGGTCAGTTAAGATGACCACTTTATTTTAAGAATGTGAAATGTCAGAATAATAGTAGAGAGAATGATTTATTTCACATTCCCAGTGGGTCAGAAGTTTACATACATTCAATTAGTATTTGGTAGTGTTGCCTTTAAATTGTTTAACTTGGGTCAAACGTTTAGGGTAGCCTTCCTCAAGCTTCCCACGATAAGTTGGGTGAATTTTGGCCCATTCCTGCTGACAGAGCTGGTGTAACTGAGTCAGGTTTGTAGGCTTCTTTGCTCGCACACGCTTTTTCAGTTCTGCCCACAAATGTTCTGTAGGATTGAGGTCAGGGCTTTGTGATGGCCACTCCAATACCTTGACTTTGCTGTCCTTAAGCCATTTTGCTACAACTTTGGAAGTATGCTTTGGGTCATTGTCCATTTGGAAGACCCATTTGCGACCAAGCTTTAACTTCCTGACTGATGTCTTGAGATGTTGCTTCAATATATCCACATAATTGTTGTCCATCACTAGCAGCACCATATCACCAAGTAACATTCTGAACATGTTGTCCATCACTAGCAGCACCATATCACCAAGTAACATTCTGAATATGTTGTCCATCACCAGCAGCACCATATCACCAAGTAACATTCTGAATATGTTGTCCATCACCAGCAGCACCATATCACCAAGTAACATTCTGAACATGTTGTCCATCACTAGCAGCATCATATCACCAAGTAACATTCTGAACATGTTGTCCATCACTAGCAGCACCATATCACCAAGTAACATTCTGAATATGTTGTCCATCACTAGCAGCACCATATCACCAAGTAACATTCTGAATATGTTGTCCATCACTAGCAGCACCATATCACCAAGTAACATTCTGAATATGTTGTCCATCACTAGCAGCACCATATCACCAAGTAACATTCTGAACATGTTGTCCATCACCAGCAGCACCATATCACCAAGTAACATTCTGAATATGTTGTCCATCACCAGCAGCACCATATCACCAAGTAACATTCTGAATATGTTGTCCATCACCAGCAGCACCATATCACCAAGTAACATTCTGAACATGTTGTCCATCACTAGCAGCACCATATCACCAAGTAACATTCTGAACATGTTGTCCATCACTAGCAGCACCATATCATCAAGTAACATTCTGAATATGTTGTCCATCACTAGCAGCACCATATCACCAAGTAACATTCTGAACATGTTGTCCATCACTAGCAGCACCATATCACCAAGTAACATTCTGAACATGTTGTCCATCACTAGCAGCACCATATCACCAAGTAACATTCTGAATATGTTGTCCATCACTAGCAGCACCATATCACCAAGTAACATTCTGAACATGTTGTCCATCACTAGCAGCACCATATCACCAAGTAACATTCTGAATATGTTGTCCATCACCAGCAGCACCATATCACCAAGTAACATTCTGAATATGTTGTCCATCACTAGCAGCACCATATCACCAAGTAACATTCTGAATATGTTGTCCATCACTAGCAGCACCATATCACCAAGTAACATTCTGAATATGTTGTCCATCACCAGCAGCACCATATCACCAAGTAACATTCTGAATATGTTGTCCATCACCAGCAGCATCATATCACCAAGTAACATTCTGAACATGTTGTCCATCACTAGCAGCACCATATCACCAAGTAACATTCTGAATATGTTGTCCATCACCAGCAGCACCATATCACCAAGTAACATTCTGAATATGTTGTCCATCACTAGCAGCATCATATCACCAAGTAACATTCTGAATATGTTGTCCGTCACCAGCAGCACCATATCACCAAGTAACATTCTGAATATGTTGTCCATCACCAGCAGCACCATATCACCAAGTAACATTCTGAATATGTTGTCCATCACTAGCAGCATCATATCACCAAGTAACATTCTGAATATTTTGTCCATCACTAGCAGCACCATATCACCAAGTAACATTCTGAATATGTTGTCCATCACCAGCAGCACCATATCACCAAGTAACATTCTGAACATGTTGTCCATCACTAGCAGCACCATATCACCAAGTAACATTCTGAACATGTTGTCCATCACTAGCAGCACCATATCACCAAGTAACATTCTGAATATGTTGTCCATCACTAGCAGCACCATATCACCAAGTAACATTCTGAACATGTTGTCCATCACTAGCAGCACCATATCACCAAGTAACATTCTGAATATGTTGTCCATCACTAGCAGCACCATATCACCAAGTAACATTCTGAATATGTTGTCCATCACTAGCAGCACCATATCACCAAGTAACATTCTGAATATGTTGTCCATCACTAGCAGCACCATATCACCAAGTAACATTCTGAACATGTTGTCCATCACTAGCAGCACCATATCACCAAGTAACATTCTGAATATGTTGTCCATCACTAGCAGCACCATATCACCAAGTAACATTCTGAATATGTTGTCCATCACCAGCAGCATCATATCACCAAGTAACATTCTGAATATGTTGTCCATCACTAGCAGCATCATATCACCAAGTAACATTCTGAATATGTTGTCCATCACTAGCAGCATCATATCACCAAGTAACATTCTGGATATGTTGTCCATCACCAGCAGCACCATATCACCAAGTAACATTCTGAATATGTTGTCCATCACTAGCAGCACCATATCACCAAGTAACATTCTGAATATGTTGTCCATCACTAGCAGCACCATATCACCAAGTAACATTCTGAATATGTTGTCCATCACCAGCAGCACCATATCACCAAGTAACATTCTGAATATGTTGTCCATCACCAGCAGCATCATATCACCAAGTAACATTCTGAACATGTTGTCCATCACTAGCAGCACCATATCACCAAGTAACATTCTGAATATGTTGTCCATCACCAGCAGCACCATATCACCAAGTAACATTCTGAATATGTTGTCCATCACTAGCAGCATCATATCACCAAGTAACATTCTGAATATGTTGTCCATCACCAGCAGCACCATATCACCAAGTAACATTCTGAATATGTTGTCCATCACCAGCAGCACCATATCACCAAGTAACATTCTGAATATGTTGTCCATCACTAGCAGCATCATATCACCAAGTAACATTCTGAATATGTTGTCCATCACTAGCAGCACCATATCACCAAGTAACATTCTGAACATGTTGTCCATCACTAGCAGCACCATATCACCAAGTAACATTCTGAATATGTTGTCCATCACTAGCAGCACCATATCACCAAGTAACATTCTGAATATGTTGTCCATCACTAGCAGCACCATATCACCAAGTAACATTCTGAACATGTTGTCCATCACTAGCAGCACCATATCACCAAGTAACATTCTGAACATGTTGTCCATCACTAGCAGCACCATATCACCAAGTAACATTCTGAATATGTTGTCCATCACTAGCAGCACCATATCACCAAGTAACATTCTGAATATGTTGTCCATCACTAGCAGCACCATATCACCAAGTAACATTCTGAACGTGTTGTCCATCACTAGCAGCATCATATCACCAAGTAACATTCTGAATATGTTGTCCATCACCAGCAGCACCATATCACCAAGTAACATTCTGAACATGTTGTCCATCACTAGCAGCACCATATCACCAAGTAACATTCTGAACATGTTGTCCATCACTAGCAGCATCATATCACCAAGTAACATTCTGAATATGTTGTCCATCACTAGCAGCATCATATCACAAAGTAACATTCTGAATATGTTGTCCATCACTAGCAGCATCATATCACCAAGTAACATTCTGAATATGTTGTCCATCACTAGCAGCATCATATCACCAAGTAACATTCTGAACATGTTGTCCATCACTAGCAGCACCATATCACCAAGTAACATTCTGAATATGTTGTCCATCACCAGCAGCACCATATCACCAAGTAACATTCTGAATATGTTGTCCATCACTAGCAGCACCATATCACCAAGTAACATTCTGAATATGTTGTCCATCACTAGCAGCACCATATCACCAAGTAACATTCTGAATATGTTGTCCATCACCAGCAGCACCATATCACCAAGTAACATTCTGAATATGTTGTCCATCACCAGCAGCATCATATCACCAAGTAACATTCTGAACATGTTGTCCATCACTAGCAGCACCATATCACCAAGTAACATTCTGAATATGTTGTCCATCACCAGCAGCACCATATCACCAAGTAACATTCTGAATATGTTGTCCATCACTAGCAGCATCATATCACCAAGTAACATTCTGAATATGTTGTCCATCACCAGCAGCACCATATCACCAAGTAACATTCTGAATATGTTGTCCATCACCAGCAGCACCATATCACCAAGTAACATTCTGAATATGTTGTCCATCACTAGCAGCATCATATCACCAAGTAACATTCTGAATATTTTGTCCATCACTAGCAGCACCATATCACCAAGTAACATTCTGAATATGTTGTCCATCACCAGCAGCACCATATCACCAAGTAACATTCTGAACATGTTGTCCATCACTAGCAGCACCATATCACCAAGTAACATTCTGAACATGTTGTCCATCACTAGCAGCACCATATCACCAAGTAACATTCTGAATATGTTGTCCATCACTAGCAGCACCATATCACCAAGTAACATTCTGAACATGTTGTCCATCACTAGCAGCACCATATCACCAAGTAACATTCTGAATATGTTGTCCATCACTAGCAGCACCATATCACCAAGTAACATTCTGAATATGTTGTCCATCACTAGCAGCACCATATCACCAAGTAACATTCTGAATATGTTGTCCATCACTAGCAGCACCATATCACCAAGTAACATTCTGAACATGTTGTCCATCACTAGCAGCACCATATCACCAAGTAACATTCTGAATATGTTGTCCATCACTAGCAGCACCATATCACCAAGTAACATTCTGAATATGTTGTCCATCACCAGCAGCATCATATCACCAAGTAACATTCTGAATATGTTGTCCATCACTAGCAGCATCATATCACCAAGTAACATTCTGAATATGTTGTCCATCACTAGCAGCATCATATCACCAAGTAACATTCTGGATATGTTGTCCATCACCAGCAGCACCATATCACCAAGTAACATTCTGAATATGTTGTCCATCACTAGCAGCACCATATCACCAAGTAACATTCTGAATATGTTGTCCATCACTAGCAGCACCATATCACCAAGTAACATTCTGAATATGTTGTCCATCACCAGCAGCACCATATCACCAAGTAACATTCTGAATATGTTGTCCATCACCAGCAGCATCATATCACCAAGTAACATTCTGAACATGTTGTCCATCACTAGCAGCACCATATCACCAAGTAACATTCTGAATATGTTGTCCATCACCAGCAGCACCATATCACCAAGTAACATTCTGAATATGTTGTCCATCACTAGCAGCATCATATCACCAAGTAACATTCTGAATATGTTGTCCATCACCAGCAGCACCATATCACCAAGTAACATTCTGAATATGTTGTCCATCACCAGCAGCACCATATCACCAAGTAACATTCTGAATATGTTGTCCATCACTAGCAGCATCATATCACCAAGTAACATTCTGAATATTTTGTCCATCACTAGCAGCACCATATCACCAAGTAACATTCTGAATATGTTGTCCATCACCAGCAGCACCATATCACCAAGTAACATTCTGAACATGTTGTCCATCACTAGCAGCACCATATCACCAAGTAACATTCTGAACATGTTGTCCATCACTAGCAGCACCATATCACCAAGTAACATTCTGAATATGTTGTCCATCACTAGCAGCACCATATCACCAAGTAACATTCTGAACATGTTGTCCATCACTAGCAGCACCATATCACCAAGTAACATTCTGAATATGTTGTCCATCACTAGCAGCACCATATCACCAAGTAACATTCTGAATATGTTGTCCATCACTAGCAGCACCATATCACCAAGTAACATTCTGAATATGTTGTCCATCACTAGCAGCACCATATCACCAAGTAACATTCTGAACATGTTGTCCATCACTAGCAGCACCATATCACCAAGTAACATTCTGAATATGTTGTCCATCACTAGCAGCACCATATCACCAAGTAACATTCTGAATATGTTGTCCATCACCAGCAGCATCATATCACCAAGTAACATTCTGAATATGTTGTCCATCACTAGCAGCATCATATCACCAAGTAACATTCTGAATATGTTGTCCATCACTAGCAGCATCATATCACCAAGTAACATTCTGGATATGTTGTCCATCACCAGCAGCACCATATCACCAAGTAACATTCTGAATATGTTGTCCATCACTAGCAGCACCATATCACCAAGTAACATTCTGAATATGTTGTCCATCACTAGCAGCACCATATCACCAAGTAACATTCTGAATATGTTGTCCATCACCAGCAGCACCATATCACCAAGTAACATTCTGAATATGTTGTCCATCACCAGCAGCATCATATCACCAAGTAACATTCTGAACATGTTGTCCATCACTAGCAGCACCATATCACCAAGTAACATTCTGAATATGTTGTCCATCACCAGCAGCACCATATCACCAAGTAACATTCTGAATATGTTGTCCATCACTAGCAGCATCATATCACCAAGTAACATTCTGAATATGTTGTCCATCACCAGCAGCACCATATCACCAAGTAACATTCTGAATATGTTGTCCATCACCAGCAGCACCATATCACCAAGTAACATTCTGAATATGTTGTCCATCACTAGCAGCATCATATCACCAAGTAACATTCTGAATATTTTGTCCATCACTAGCAGCACCATATCACCAAGTAACATTCTGAATATGTTGTCCATCACCAGCAGCACCATATCACCAAGTAACATTCTGAACATGTTGTCCATCACTAGCAGCACCATATCACCAAGTAACATTCTGAATATGTTGTCCATCACTAGCAGCACCATATCACCAAGTAACATTCTGAACATGTTGTCCATCACTAGCAGCACCATATCACCAAGTAACATTCTGAATATGTTGTCCATCACTAGCAGCACCATATCACCAAGTAACATTCTGAACATGTTGTCCATCACTAGCAGCACCATATCACCAAGTAACATTCTGAATATGTTGTCCATCACTAGCAGCACCATATCACCAAGTAACATTCTGAATATGTTGTCCATCACTAGCAGCACCATATCACCAAGTAACATTCTGAATATGTTGTCCATCACTAGCAGCACCATATCACCAAGTAACATTCTGAATATGTTGTCCATCACTAGCAGCATCATATCACCAAGTAACATTCTGAATATGTTGTCCATCACTAGCAGCACCATATCACCAAGTAACATTCTGAATATGTTGTCCATCACCAGCAGCATCATATCACCAAGTAACATTCTGAATATGTTGTCCATCACTAGCAGCATCATATCACCAAGTAACATTCTGAATATGTTGTCCATCACTAGCAGCACCATATCACCAAGTAACATTCTGGATATGTTGTCCATCACCAGCAGCATCATATCACCAAGTACACTTCTGAGTGTGTGAAAATGTACTTGTTGAATAAAGGTGATTCTGATTCTGAAAACAGTGGTCATTCAATTAGCTTTTAATCAGGGCTGTGTGGAATGCATAGGATATCCAGGGAGAAACCAACTCAGTGAGAAGACAACTCATGAACAATGTCTGTGTTTATACCTCTGCACTGAACAAACTTTACTCTGATAGCTTTTCAGCTATTTCAGTGTGGTTACGTCTCTTCCTCCAAGGCAGACAGAAGGTTAGTAAACCTTTATGTTGATGACAGGAATCAGAAGCTATGATAATAACTGTAGGGCTTTTAGTCACTGTCCACTTCAGTGCTCTTCAGACCCCAACAGGCAGACAGAGATAGACAGACAGAGACACTTTTTTCTGGTCAAGCGATGCAGCAGCATCTCTCCAACACAGAAGTGTCCTTGAGGCAGGGACAGCGTGCATACTAAGTCACTCATCACACACCTGAATTGCTATTTTTATCTCTTGCCTCTGTGATGCCAGGTCTCACAGGCTGTCGTAAGCTCATCACAAACATTTATAAACACCCCTTGATTAGATCTAAAGCCACGCGCCACCCCCTTCACCAAGGTGACATTCTCCCATGTCCTATACACACAACCGTGTGACGGTGAACCGCCACGTCATGGAAGGGAAACATCCCCGTTGTGCTTTAGTCAACATTTATGTCTACAGTACACATGTACTGCAGCTGCCTCACACAGTTGGTTTCAAGGAATTGGTGTCAAATGTTTTTACTTGCATAAGTTACGTGCCTGACTGCAGTGTCTGTCTGCCTCTCTCTGTCTATCTGTCTGTCTGTCTGCATCTCTCTGTCCGTCTGTTTGCCTGCCTGCCTGTTTATCTGCCTGTCCCTCTGTCCACCAGTCGACTTGTCTTGACCTCTGTCCACCAGTCGACTTGTCTTGACCTCTGTTCACCATTCGGCCTGTCTTGATCTCTGTCCACCAGTCGGCCTGTCTTGACCTCTGTCTACCAGTCGGCCTGTCTTGACCTCTGTCCACCAGTCGGCCTATCTTGATCTCTGTCTACCAGTCGGCCTGTCTTGACCTCTGTCCACCAGTCGGCCTGCCTTGACCTCTGTCCACCAGTCGGCCTGTCTTGACCTCTGTCCACCAGTCGGCCTGTCTTGACCTCTGTCCACCAGTCGGCCTGTCTTGACCTCTGTCCACCAGTCGGCCTGTCTTGACCTCTGTCCACCAGTCGGCCTGTCTTGACCTCTGTCCACCAGTCGGCCTGTCTTGACCTCTGTCTACCAGTCGACTTGTCTTGACCTCTGTCCACCAGTCGACCTGTCTTGACCTCTGTCCACCAGTCGGCCTGTCTTGACCTCTGTCCACCAGTCGGCCTGTCTTGACCTCTGTCCACCAGTCGGCCTGTCTTGATCTCTGTCCACCAGTCGACTTGTCTTGACCTCTGTCCACCAGTCGACTTGTC
Organism: Salvelinus alpinus; assembly: GCF_045679555.1. Taxonomy (NCBI): domain Eukaryota; kingdom Metazoa; phylum Chordata; class Actinopteri; order Salmoniformes; family Salmonidae; genus Salvelinus; species Salvelinus alpinus. Next base: position 92,451,335 of record NC_092090.1, read on the forward strand.
TTGACCTCTGTCTACCAGTCGGCCTGTCTTGACCTCTGTCCACCAGTCGGCCTGTCTTGACCTCTGTCCACCAGTCGACTTGTCTTGACCTCTGTCCACCAGTCGGCCTGTCTTGACCTCTGTCCATCAGTCGGCCTGTCTTGACTTCTGTCCACCAGTCGGCCTGTCTTGACCTCTGTCCACCAGTCGGCCTGTCTTGACCTCTGTCCACCAGTCAGCCTGTCTTGACCTCTGTCCACCAGTCGGCCTGTCTTGACATCTGTCCACCAGTCGGCCTGTCTTGACCTCTGTCCACCAGTCGACTTGTCTTGACCTCTGTCCACCAGTCGGCCTGTCTTGACCTCTGTCCACCAGTCGACTTGTCTTGACCTCTGCGTTGCTGATCATAGCCTGCATTAACATGCTGCACCTCCCCTTATCACACGCCTCATCCAATCACTGTAGTTAATGAGACCGCGCCCAGTCATCAATCGAAACAAGGCACATGGACATAAAAATTCTAATGAAATGTGTGCAAAACTGATATTGAAAGTGTGAGTAGCGTACTATGGTAAATGTTTTGTTCGAGATGATGGTGGCTTCAGCAAACAGACAAACATGGTAAATGTTTTGTTCGAGATAATGGTGGTTTCAGCAAACAGACAAACATGGTAAATTGTAGCATTAATAAATATTAGGGTTCTCATGCGCTGGTTGACATTTATTGTCATGAATCTTGCTCCGGAGGCAGCTCAGCAGAGTTAAACCTAACCTTAACCACACTGCTAACCATAACGTCTAACCTTCAATTAAAGTTAAATTATCAAATGTTTGTTTTCATGAATTTTTACAATATAGCCAATTTTGACTTTGCAAATGACCCCGCCAGGGAAATCGCTCAGATCTGCATCCAGGGCAAGATTCATGACAATAAATGCTTCTCATGCTTGATGTTGATGCACTTCATGGTGATGTGGCCAATGAAACAAGTTTGATAGCAGATTGTGCCTACCTCAGCTGGAAGGAGGGAGAGTACAAGCTGACAAGGAGTCAGACAAATGTCATTATAGGGGAAAGATGTGTGTTTTCTTTATTGCTCTCCAGTTTCAAAATCCAACCTTAACTTTTACCTCACTATCAACTGCTCAAATTATTAGCATGTTTTATGGTTTAAACATGACAGTTGCAAAACTGTGCTGTACATGAAAAATAATATGAAGCTCATGAAGTCTATTTATGAATGTTGGAAACTCACACAGAGTTTGAATACAGTAGCCTATATACAGTAGATGACAAATATTATGGAAGAAGTTGGATGAAGGGTTCCCCGGTGACAGTTCACTCTGGTGTGTTGGGTTGAAGTGTGAGGTGGGTATTAGTGTGCATGTGTGATATCTATAAAGTATCTCTTGGTTCTTAGAATGATTTGTGCAATCATGCCTGGTGGATGTTTGATGCCTTTTGGAATTGCTGCACTGTAAAACGTAATTACACTGAACAGCAATATAAACACAACATGCAACAATATCTACGAACTTAATGAGGAACAGTTCACATGAGGAAATCAGTCAATTGAAATAAATTAATTAGTCACTAATCTATAGATTTCACATGATTGGGAATACAGATATGCATCTGTTGGTCACAGATACCTTAAAGAAAAAGTAGAGCTGTGGATCAGAAAACCAGTCAGTATCTGGTGTGACCACCATTTGCCTCATGCAGCGCGACACATCTCCTTTGCATAGAGTTGATCAGGCTGTTGATTGTGGCCTAATGAATGTTGTCCCCACTCCTCTTCAATGGCTGTGAGAAGTTAATGGATATTGCCGAGAACTGGAACACACTGTCGATCCAGAGCATCCCAAACATGCTCAATAGGTGACATGTCTGATGAGTAGTTCAGGCCATGGAAGAACTGGGACATTTTCAGCTTCCAGGAATTGTGTGCAGATCCTTGCGACATGGGGCCGTGCATTATCATGCTGAAACATGAGGTGATGGCGACGGATGAATGGCACGACAATGGGCCTTAGGATCTCGTCACGTTATCTCTGCGCATTCAAATTGCCATTGATAAAATGCAATTGTGTTCATTGTTGGTAGCTTATGCCTTCCCATACCATAACCCCCCCGCCACCATGGGGCACTGTTCACAACGTTAACATCAGCAAACCGCTCGCCCAGACGACACCATACTGCCCGGTACAATTGAAACTGGGATTAATCTGTGAAGAGCACACTTCTCCAGCATGCCAGAAGCTATCGAAGGTAAGAATTTACCCACTGAAGTCTGTTACGACGCCAAACTGCAGTCAGGTCAAGACCCTGGTGAGGACGACAAACACACAGATGAACTTCCCTGAGACAGTTTGTGCAGAAATTCTTCGGTTGTACAAACCCACAGTTTCATCAGCTGTCCGGGTGGCTGGTCTCAGATGATCCTGTTGGTGAAGAAGCTGGATGTGGAGGTCCTGGGTTGGCGTGGTTACACGTGGTCTGCGGTTGTGAGGCTGGTAAGGATGTACTGCCAAATTCTCTAAAATGTCGTTGGATGCGGTTTATGTTAGAGAAATGAACATTCAATTCTCTGGAAACAGCTCTGGTTGACATTCCTGCAGTCAGCATGCCCATTGCACGCTCCCTCAACTTGAGACATCTGTGGCATTGTGGTGTGTGACAAAACTGCACAAAATGTAGAATGTTCACTAACAGGGATGTAAACAAAATTTGAGAGAAATAAGCTGTTGGTGCGTATGGAACATTTTTTCAAGTGTAGGTAGTTCTAATTAGTAATTTTCAGTTTTTGTGTCTTAATATTTAACATTGTTTTATATATGTGACAATGTGCCATTTTAACCCACGTTAGCAGGCATTGTTGAGCACCGTGCTCATTCCTCTAGCTAGCAGATAGCGCTGTAAACATGGGTGCTGCATTAGCCTCTGTCGCTAAGAGTTGTGCACATGACCTTGTTGATGGTGGGAATGGATTGTCTCATTATTGAACGTCAATTTGCCCAAAGGGTTTTGATATCCGTTCATCATGATCAATTACACCTCATAGCACAACAAACTGCATCACAGTGCTAGAGGCGTCACTACAGACCCGGGTTTGATCCCGGGCTGTATCACAACCGGCCATGATCAGGAGTCCTATAGGGCGGCGCACAATTGGTAGTCAATGTCTGACTACTTCTTTATTATTTTAAATAAAGACGTAAAACTATAGAATCAAGTAAGAACAATTTATTTAATAAATGTTGTATTGACTTTAAAATATTAAATAACCATAACATGTAAAAACTCAACTTTAGATTAGCAGAACATAAATAAATATACTGAACAAAAACATAAACGCAACATGTAAAGTGTTGGTCCCATGTTTCATGAGGTAAAATAAAAGATCCCAGAAATGTTCCATACGCACAAAAAGCTTATTTCTCTCAAGTTCTGTTTACATCCCTGTTAGTGAGCATTTCTCCTTTGCCAAGATAATCCATCCACCTGAAAGGTGTGGCATATCAAGAGGCTGATGAAACAGCATGATCATTACACAGGTACACCTTGTGCTGGGGAAAATAAAAGGCCTCTCTAAAATGTGCAGTTTTGTCACACAACACAATGCCACAGATGTCTGATATAAATACTATGCATGCCAGTATCTCTTGGCTAAGAGTTGAGGAGAGACTGACTGCATCACTTCTTTTTATAAGAAACATGAATGTGTTGAAAATCTCAAATTGTTTGCATAGTCAACTTACACACAGCTCTGACACACACTTACCCCACCAGACATGCCACCAGGGGTCTTTTCATAGTCCCCAAATCCCGAACAAATTCAAGAAAGCTCTGTTCCATCTCATATTGCTCAAATAAACAGCAAACCTGGTTTCAAAAAACAGATAAAGCAACACCTCACGGCACAACGCCTCTCTCCTATTTGACCTAGATAGTTTATGTGTATGCATTGATATGTAGGCTACGCGTACCTTTTTAAAAATCTATGTAGTTCTTTCCTTGAGCTGTTCTTGTCTATTAATGTTCTGTATTATGTCATGTTTCATGTTTTGTGTGGACACCAGGAAGAGTAACATCTTCTTTTGCAACAGCTAGTGGGGATCCTAATATAAAATACCAAATGTCTCATGTTTTGAGGGAGCGTGCAATTGGCATGCTGACCTTCACATCGGGCTTCTTCACCTGCAGGATCTGAGACCAGCCACCTGGACAGTTGATGAAACTGAGGAGTATTTATATCTATAATAAAGCCCTTTTGTGGGTTAAAACGAATTCTCAGTGGGTGGGCCTATGTCCTCCCAGGCCCA